>NW_022437200.1:364-79722 GCF_009761245.1 Sapajus apella
AACCCACCCAAATGCCCATCGATGATAGACTGGACAGGGAAAATGTGGCACATATACACCATGGAATGTTATGCAGCCATCAAAAATGATGAGTTCATGTCCTTTGTAGGGACATGGATGAACCCGGAAACCATCATTCTCAGCAAACTGACACAAGAACAGAAAATCAAACACCTCATGTTCTCACGTGTTGGCGGGTGTTGAAGAATGAGAACACATGGACACAGGGACGGGAGCATCACACACTGGGTTCTTTCTGTTGGGGGGATATAAGGGAGGGACAGTGAGGGGTGGGGAGTTGGGGAGAGATAGCATGGGGAGAAATGCCAGATATAGGTGAACGGGAGGAAGGCAGCAAATCACGCTGCCATGTGTGTACCTATGCAACAATCCTACATGTTCTTCACATGTATCCCAAAACCTAAAATGCAATAAAGTAAATAAATAAAGTAACATAAAAAACAAATAAATAATCAGGTCAAGGCAGAGAGGAGCTTTGGGGAGGAATGGTCAAAGGAGGACAGCTAAGTCCCATGTATGCCTCCCGTACCCCCAAGCCTGTCCCTTTGACATTCAATTCAAGTTTTGGTTTGAAATTTAGTGGATCTGGCCTGGAGGATGCTGTCTTCTCTGAGGCACCCACAAGCCCCAGGTTGAGTTGAGCCTGTGCGGCAGGGCAGCTTGTAAGGCTGGATGGCTCTGAATGGGCCTTCAACATACCCAATGAATCCCCCACCCTCACATGATGCAGCGGAAGCCTGACAGTGCTACATGTAGGCTGCCATCTTCTTCTGTGGATTCCTTCTCATGACCTCACTTCCTGCTAAGGATGTCTCGAGGGGACTTCTCAGCACCCCTGCAAAGCCCCAGGCACTCACAATCTCTCTCTTGGCTCCAGGAGGGCCTCTCTGCTCACAGCACCAGAAAACAGCGGAGCTGCCGCCCTCTCCAAATGCCAGTGCCACCCTGGGGTGGGAAAGAAGTGGCTCCAGGAGCAGTAGAGTGAGTTCCTCCCAGCCCCTGCACCCCAGGCCAGGAGCACAGCCCAGGGAGAAGAGCTTGTGGCCGTGGGGAAGTGCTGTGTCGGGGAAAACAGGGGCGTCAGGCCCGAGGTGGCACTCAGGTTGTGGGTGAACCTGAGGCTTCAGTCAGAGGAGGGTGAGAAACGGTACCAATGAGTCCCTGGGCCAGCAAGGCCAGAGGCAGAGAGTTCGAAGGGAAGCACCGACTCAGGCGCAGCACGGGGGCCGGCAGCACAGGAGTCCCAGAGCCCGGAGCAGGACCCCACGGCACAGCGGTCCCTGCAGCCGGGGCAGGCAACATCCTGAAGCAGGAACAAGTGGTTCAAAGAAACCCCTTAAAAATGCTGGGAATGAAAATATAATGGAGACAACGAAGGCCTTTATAGCAGGGAAAACAGAATTAATGAGCTGGAAAATGAGGTGGAGGAACTCACTCTGAAGGCATGTGGAAAGGACAGTGATGGAGCAGGTACCAGGAAGATGAAGAAGCACAGCAGAGAAAGCCTCAGCACCTGGATCTCAGTCTCACAGAAGAAAGGACAGAAATATTCAAAGAATCAAAGACCAAGATTTCCCAGAAATAAAGAAGATTCGAAAGATTGAGAAATATCAAGAAGAATAGAACAGGAATCTCCACCCTTCACCTCCTGACACACAGTGAGATTTAATATCCTTAAACAGAAGCTTCTGGAAGACTCTGGAACACAAAGCCCCACCAGGACACATGTCCAGGGTGACAGCAGGCCCCACCCCACACCACTGTGGTGTGCTGAGTACACCTGCATCTCTTTTTTCCTGTTCATCTACCTCTGGTTGTCGGAAGTGGACAGGACGAGAACAGTAAAAATAGGAAGTACCATATTAGCTCACCAAATGCAAGAGTTTGATACATTATGGTCAAGCAGGTCTCACCTAGCCCTGGAGATCCTGACCAAAGTTCTAAGTCAGTATGCAAGTTCCCACTGAGGAACTGCCAAGGGGCTCCCCTTGGCCCACCTCAACTCCCCCACTCATGTAACTGAGAAAGCACAGCTCCTTCCTTCCCTCCTATCCCAACACATGGCCGAACTCCACAGTCCATACAAAAGATTCCCAGAACCCATCCAACATTCCTATTAAGGCACTGCAGAATATAGAAGGTTCTAGGGTTCTTGCCCACCAGCAAGGCCTTGCACAGCCTAGGCTGCCCCAGCCCCCCACAGCATCCTCATCCTCCTGGAGTGCTGCAGGTAGCAGAGTCTGTCCTCAGCAAAGTACCTCTCCACAGATCTCATCTCCAAGGCTGCCTTCACCTTCTTGCTTGAGAATGAATGGCCAAAGCCTAATGGATCCGACACTACTTTTTTGTACCAAATATTGAATAGCACTTTAATCTGTCTTTATTATTCTGAATAAAATTCACAACTTGCCGAAGATGCACTTCTCCCTATTTGTCCTGCTAAGTACAGCCAGAAACCTTGGACGTTACTCATAAAACGAACATGAGAAGAGCCAAAACCATGCAGGGGAGAAGGCAGGGGCTGGGAAGGAATTGGCTGTGAATTTCCTGAGTTTTCTTTTCCCTCCTATAACCTGGAATGGGTGCTAGGAAAGCCAGCAACTCCGAGGTGCCAGTGGGAATAGACAGAAGAGAACTCAAGCCTCCTCTCTCTAGCCAAAGCCCCAGGAAAGGGGCAGCCTGGCAAACCAGAAAACTGAGGACAATTAACTGCCCTTCCCCAGCCAAACCCCATGGAAAAGCCACAGCCTGACTCCATTAGCAATGGTGGATGGGGATGCAGCCTTGGTCCTTGCCTGCTGTAAGGAGGCACTCCTCCCCCTTTCCCTTTCCTCCCCCACCCCTCCCCACACCCACTGGGATATGGGAGAAGCCTTCATGGGGACCTGGGACTTGCACTCCTGCCTGGCTGTAAGAAGGTCCCCATCCCCGCAGTGTCAGTGGAGGTTGCACAGGGGAGGGTAATGAGGTACCCTCCTCTTCCCAACAGTTGGTATCAGTGGAGGATTAGTAGGGATACTGAACAACCACCCTGCCTCACCATGAGGCCAAGGAAGGGCAAGTCTCCTGGAGAGCACGGACTTCCTGCCCCACCTAGCTGGAACTAAGTGATCCCCCTTTTCTTCCACTGGCCTGGTGTCAGAGAAAGCCAGCCAAAACAGTTAAAGAAGACCAGAGACTCACAGCATAATGCTCCAAATGTCAGGATACAAACTAAAATCACTCATTATGCCAAGAACTAGAAAAATTTCAACTTCCATGTTAAGATACAGTCAACAGATGCCAACACTGAGATTATATGAATGTTGGAATTATCTAACCCTGTAGACCAGCCACATAAAATAGTTCATTGAGCAATTAAGAACATGCTTGAGGCTGAGAACAGTGGCTTACACCTATAATCACAGCACTTTGGGAGGCTGAACTGGTGGATCAGCTTGAGCCAGGAGTTTTAGACCAGCCCAGGCAACATGGTGAAACCCCATCTCTCTAAAAAATACAAAAATTAACTGGGCATGATGGTACATGCGTGGAGTCCCAGCTACTCGGGAAGCTGAGGTTGGAGGATCACTTGAACCTGGGAAGTCAAGGCTGCAGTGAGCTGAGATTATACCATTGCACTCCAGCTTGGGCGACAGAGTGAGACCCTGTGTCAGAAAGAACATACTTGAAACAAATGAAAATAGAATTTCAGCAAAGAAATAGAAGATATAATAGAGAACCAAACAAATTTTATAACTGAAAAATATAACTGAAAATTTAAAACCCAATGGATGGGCTCCACACCCAAATGCAGAAAACAAGAACTAATGAACTTAAAGACAGAACAATGATCTGAACAACAAGGGAGAAACTGAACAGAGCCTAGGAACCTGTGGGTCTGTAACAGTAGATGTAACATTTCAGTTATGCAAGTCCAAAGAGAGGAGAAAGGTGGGGGTGCCTGAAAAAAAGGTCAAAGAAATAATAGCTGGAAATTTCTCACATTTGACAAAAGACATAAACCTACAGATGGAAGCAGCAGAGCCCCCCAAACAGGATAAGCCCAGAGAAATCCATGCCAAGCCACATCACAGTCAAAGTTCTGAACACCAAAGATAAAGAAAAAATCTTGACAGCAGTGAGAGAGAAATGACACCATACTGGTAAAACAAAAACAATTTGAGTGGTGTGGAATTCTCATCAGCAACAATGGAGGCTGGAGGGAGACAGCACTGTATCTTTCAAATGCTGAAAGAAAAGAACTCTCAACTCAAATGAAGGAGAAATCAAGACATTCTCAGATAAAGGAAATGAACAGGATTTGTTGCCAGCAGATCCACTCTTAAAGAATGGCTAATGGAAAGGAATGGAAAGGCTCAACAGAAGGAAATGATGAAAGATGGAATCTCGGAACTTCAGGAAGGAAGCAGCTAAAATAGGGTAACTGCAATAAACTTTGCTGCACCTCGAGTTTCCTAAGCTGTGTTTGACAGTTGAAGCAAAAAAGTATAATATTGACTGATGTGGTTCTCCAGGTATGTAGAGAAAATATTTGAGACAACTGTATTTTAAACAGTGGAGGGTAAGATTTCTATAAGTCCCTCAAACTCATAAAATATTGACACCAGGAGACTGACAACTTATCTATATAGAATGTGATATCTAGAGCAGCCCCTAAAACATCCATACAGAGAGAGAACACTCAAAAACATTATAGATCAATCAAATGTTCTACAGTGTTACAGAATACAGATACAGAAAACGTTCAAGTATCCACAGGAAGGCAGGAAAATAAAATTTCAGAAATTAAAATCAGAGGGAACAGACAAAAATAGATTTAAGCCCTAATATATGAATACTTACATTAAATATAAATGGTCTCACCTGCTATGTGATCCCATTAATAGAACATTCTTGAAATGAAAAAGTTATAGAGATGGAACACAGCAGTTGCCAGGAGTTAGGGGTGGTGGTATAGGGGGAAAGGGGAGGTGTGACTAGAAATGGGTTGTATGGGAGGGATCCTTGTAATGATAAGAAGTGTCTTGGGACAGTAATAATACAAAGCTACATATTTGATACAAGGGCACAGAAATATACACACACACTGTACCAATTTCAGTTGCTGACTCAATATTGTACTCTAGCAAGGCAAGATGTCACCACTGGGGAAAATGAGTGAGAGGAACATGGGATCTCGTTGCACTATATTTGCAACTTCCTGTGAATCTATAATAATTTCCAATTTTAAAAAAGTCAGATTGTAACTTACATATGCATTTTTTGAAAAGACCAATCCACTCTTGTCATATATAGGAGAAAAATATGTATTTCTCCATGTGAATACATGGGCATGACACCCTAGAAAACATGTCATCAGCTGTCTCACTTACTACTATGATTAAGTCTGGATGTGAGAAATGAGATCACAGCCATTTACATACACACACACACACACACACACACACACACACACACACACACGAAAGAAAAGAAAAGAGGTCACATTTAGGAGCATTTGGTGCGCCTTAAAACCAGCAAACACACTTTGTGTTTATATGTGAAATGAGCTAGCCTTCAGACTTCAGTAACTACAAACTGTTCTCACCTCTGTGAGCATCAATAGGGTCTCTGAAAGACACAAGCTGAGAGCACTTCCCCAGGGAGGGACAGTTGATACATGTAAGACATTTAGTGTCTACAGTCCCTGCCCATTAAAAGGCAGCAGCACTTTTCCAACACCATGCCAATCAGAAAACCCCAGAATGTTTTGGGACATCCCCCAAGGAGAAGTATGAACTCCCTGAACATCCCTATGGACACAGGGATGTTACACCCTGCCGTCCTTTCAGTGATGGCGATTTTCTCTCTATGTCCCATGGGTGCTTCTTGGTCCTCACCACCACCTCCACACCAGTGTCCCAAGGGTCATCTCAGACTATGCCTCTGCCACTCCCTCTCGCCATGGTTGTCAATTCCTATGATCTTACAGCTGGCTGGCAGCTTTCTTCACCACTTCTGCCCTCCTTCTTTGCAATTTCCATATACACATGGATGACCTTCCAGGAACTTTCACCATCTCACCACCAAACTATCTCAACCACCCACTCCCATGCCCAAACCTGCCTCTTGTCATTACCAATAACTATGTCCATTTCTAAGTGAATTTAGCATTTCCAACCCATAACCCCCACCTACCCACTTGACTTTGTCTAGTACCCTCCACTCCAATGATCCTCTGAATAATTCAAAACTCCACTTTACTGAAATGCCTTCTCTCCACCATCCCTGGCCCTGGGAGGGTTTCCTCACCCTCCTGACACACCGTGTTCCACCACACTGTTTAATCATCCTCATGCCTCACATCTTTCTTCTTCTGGCCCACTTGGCAAGATCTGGCCCCAACCAAACCCAACCCTCCATCTACTCTGTACTTGTACTCACGGAGGTAAACACAGCTAGACAATACCCACCACCATGCTGATGGGTCTCATCCTAAACTCATGACCACGAGCCTCAAACAATCAAACTGCCTGTGTCTTCTGGGTCCATTTCCCCTGCTGTTCATCTGTGCAATGACTTCACCTCCTCCAATGGACCAACAGACTTCATGCCTGCAACATTCCCTTCCTGTGCTTTGTCAGCACTTCTCCATTTCATGGAGCCTCCACGTGGGCATGAAAACATGCTGTCATGTGCCCTGTCTTCTTCACCCTTGGGCTGCTCCTCTCCCTCCAGCAGCCACTCCGTGTTTCTCTTGCCCTTTACAAAAAACCCTTATGAAAAAAATTTCTGCAATCCCATCTCTGCTTCTTTGCTCCCTTTCTGCTAATTGTCCTAACTATTTTTCATGTGACTTATTTTTTAGAAGTTGAAGATTTTGAGCTACCTTTAGATTTACAGAAAAGTCGGAAAAATTGTGCAGAGAATTCGTTTTTCCTCACCTCACTCCAGTGTTAACATCTAACATGACTCATGCTTATTTGAACTCAATCAAATAAGTTCTCATCATCCACCAAAAATATTCTCATTAAAGTCACTCATGGCCCCTGCCATCTCCAAACCAAAGCCAGCCCTGGTCTGAATCATGCTGCTGGCAGCAGTTGGCAAAGTAGGAATGCTGTTCTCGCAATGCACTCACTCTCCTGTTTCCTATCCTGCTCGCCGTGCTGGTTTCTCCCTATCTTCTCAACTTCCAAATGCAGGAGAATCCAGAGCCTCAGTCTTTGTCCCTCTTCCTCCCCACCTGGCACATACTCCCTAGGGAATCTTATCTACTTCCGACACCTGAAAACCATCTGTGGTAACTCTCAAATGTGCACCCTAACCCAGCCCAGCCCTCCCCATTCTGGACTCACATCCAGCTGCCTACACAATAACCTTATTTTGCTGAGGAACGCATCTCAGAATCAACGTGCCCCAAACAGAGCTCCAGGTCCTTCCTCCTGCTTCCCTGTGAGCCATTCTTATCTCCATAAGTGGAGCTCTGTGCTTCAACAAGCTCAGAACAAATGGTCTTGAGTCATTTCACTCCTCTCTGGCAAGCCCTACACTCAACACAGCAGCATGTTTCATTTCTACCATCAGAGTATATCGGAATTCAGCCACTCTGTACCTCCCTCACAGCCACCACTGGGGCGAGCCATCCCCACCTCACCTAGACTCTCAGCCTTCTGACTGGTCTCCATTTCTGTGCTGCCTCCTCCACCTTCAGTCTGGTCTCAGCATCAGCCCGAGGTGGGTCTCCTCACTCTTCTGTGCCAACCCTCCAACTCCTGTGATGGACATTGTTTCCACCATCGCTGTCCACGTTCTAACCACACTGGCCTCCCTGCTGTTCCTCGAATGAGGCAAAGGCACTCCTCCCTCTCCAACGCTCCACCCCCTTCCTTCTGGCTTCTGCTCAAGTCACTTTTTTTTGGTGAGGATTTCCCCAAGCCCACTCACCATCACTCTTCATCCTCCTTACTCTAACTTTCTTTCACAGGACTTACCACCAGCCAGTATTTATTTGTTTGCCGCCTCTTCTCAGCTAGAAGGAAGGCTTCGTTAGAGTAAGAACTTACTTTTCTGGACTACTCTTATTCCAGCAACTGTGACAATGCCTGGGACACCTTGGATGCTCTATGCACATTTATTGAATGCATTATTTCATGTATGATAATTATCTCATAAGGCCCGACAGAATAAACTGAGAACTTATAAGATTGCAATTGAAATTTTTAAAATTAAAAATGAAACATAAATGTCTAGAAATAAATGCTTTAAAGGAAAACAAACACCACTAAGATTACAAGAGAACGAATATAACATGCTCATGAATAGAGCAAGTTAACAAGATAGATGCCAATTTTTCCTAGCTTAATCTATGCATTTTTATCCTAATCAATCTAATTGGATTTCTTTCAAGGCATTAGACAAATTCACTTCAAAATTTATATGGAAGAAAAGAACTACAAATCACTGTCAAGTCTGAAAATGTAGAACAAAAAGGGGTGAGAGTGGCTGTGAGGACTTGGACTAGCAGATACCAACATGAATTGAAATATAACAAACAGAAGAAGTAGAGTGAATGAAGGGACAGACCAGGGCACAGCCTGGAGAGCTCAGGAACAGACCTCTAGGCACACAAACAGATGAGCCTGGCACATACACAGATAAGCCCTTGAATCAATAGGGAAGATGCTCTGTTTAATAGCACTGGACCTGGTAGTGACCTGGAGAAAAATAAGTTAAGGTCCCTGTGTAACATTATCTATGAGGATGGACTCCCAGGGGACATCCAGGGAAAACTGTAAGGATACTTAAAAACAGATGGGATCTGTACAACCTCAAAGAGACAGAGGACTTTCAAGGTTGTGTTTGCGTCTTCTAAAGCAAAGCAAGAAGGAAGGAAAACAAGGTTAAAAAAAAAAAAAAAAGGAGGACTTACTACAAAGTCATATATATTTTAAAATAAATAAATAGTATCATATATAATAATATATAATTAAAATATAAAGATAAAACTTATATGTATACATATAATTTTTTTTAAATTGAGAAATAGCAGCAACCCGAGCATGCATCGGAATCATCTCGTGGACTTAAAACAGGTTATCAGCCCAAAATCTGGAATCTGTGAATCAGAATCTCAGGTGGGGCTGGAAAATGTGCCTTTTATGCAAGATCCCAGGCGATGCTGATGCTGGGTTTGGGGGCACTTTGAGAACCCCTGGCATCGATCATATTTGTGGACAGAGGAGACATTTGCATGGTCTAAGAATGAAAATGGATATCCACAATTTACAATCCTGAAAATGACTGAAAGATATTCCATGTAACTTACAGACAGGGGAGGCCAAAGGGCTGACAGGAAGTCAAATCAAAACAATAGCTTGCCACTTTGTGCCTATCCACACAGAGGCAGTCAGAGCAGGTTTCCAGCAAGAGGGCACAGTGTTCAGGGGCAGCTCGGGCACTGCTGAGGTGGGGAGCAGAAGAAGCCATTCTGGAGAGGGACCTGCTGGCCACCCCAAATCAAACACTATCTTCCCATGACTCAGGAAAATGTTCTTACAAGCCCTAAGAGGTGGTTTCAGGGATTTTCCCTGGAGCTCTCTGTGGAATATTTATAGCAGGGAATCAAAGGCAGCCAGCATCAGCAGAGGGGGTGATGATGTCCTTGAGAGCAGTTGAAACCACAAACAAAGTGTACATACAGCACAGTGCATCAATCTTAAATATCGTGCTTGCCAATAAAGAGCAAAGAAACAGTTTTTATAGCACGTCATTTACGTAATTTAAAAACACACGCAAACAAGGCTCATTTCACAAGGTTGCATGCATGCATATTTGAGAACTTAATAGCAAATCTACCAGAGTGCTGGCTGAGAACAAGGGGTGGGGAGGAGAAAAGGTGCTGGTATCAGGGTTAGAAGGGAAGAAAAGGAATAAAAACACCAAATAGAGCAGCCCTACATGGGCTTATAAGCATCTGCTCTGTACTAAGGATAGTGAGCTTACATCTGAGACTCTTCCAAAAACTAAAAGTCCACAGCTGATTGGACTCCATCAGACATGTCTCTGATTGTTGGGTGGGTCTGCAGTGTTGACTGGCATTCATAGAGGTGGTAGTGGACCCTACAGGGTGACCAGGAGGAGGAGCAGGGGCAGCAGGGGTCTAACTGAGAAACTTCAATGGGGAAGGGGCAGAGGGCAGAGCTCTGAGCTTCAGGCAGGGGCAAAGGTGCCCAAATACTCAACCTGGTGGCCCATTCTGAGGGAGGGGCTTTGCACCTCTTCAAGTAGGGAGCTCCTCTGGATGCTCCCCTGCCAACTGCAGCCCTGGAGGCTGAGCTGGCTAGCGTCTGGCATCCCCCCGGGGCAGTGGCTAGAGGTAGCTCTGCCCTGAATGGGTGAGCTGAGAAGTAGGTGGGTGGGAATCCTAGGGAGTGGGTGGGAGGGTTGAAGGGGGAAGGAAATAGGCTGGGAGGCCAAGGCATCAAGGTACTGACTTCCCATGAGAGGGTCAAAGCTGGAGGTACCCCTTCAATACAGCCACACTGAAGGCACCAAAGCATCTGGAAAGGAATACCCCATCCAGAGATACTGGCCATGGAGTACCCACGGGTAAGACCATGGGGCTGGGTGAGCCTGTCTGAGGCGCCCATGCAGGAGTGGATGGCACAGCTGTCTGCCTGCCCAGCCAGTGGGCTAGGTCAGTTAGAAGTTCGTCTTCTAACTGTGTCACACAGATACAGAGGTGTCGAGCAGAGCCCACACCCGCCCTGGAGGCTGAGGCAGCTATCAGGATGTGGATTTCCTCCCAGGGCTGGGAGACATGGGAGAGGTTTTTCTGCATGGCTAGTTCCCAGGAGGTGGCTGTCCCCATTGTTGAAGGGATCTGCTTACCCCAAGCCTGGTGACCCATGTTGGGCTTCCTGTCCTGGCTCCCCCACTGTGGAGCAGACAGTGGTTAGAAGAGCAAAAAAGAGGTTCAGGAAGGGGGAGGCCAGCCCAGAGGGTCCAGGAGGGTCAAGACATCACCCTCTGTAGCTCAAGGTGGTACAGGGGGGTGGGGGACATGCAGTCTTTTTTTGAGACAATGTCTTGGGCCAAATTAAGAGTCATTTCTTCCCATCCTCATGAGTCTCCAGTCCCTACCCCAATGTGGCACACAAGCACCGCAGAGGACTGATGGCTAAGCTCTGTGGTGGGGCTGAGGTGGTGTTAGGAAGAAAAGGAAGCAAATTCCCAAAACAGCTGTATCCTCCTGGCTGAAGCCACAAACAAGGAAAACTGGTGTCAAGGGGGCTCCTCTTGGAGTGTGAAAAGGAACCCCACTTCACTGTGGGTGGAGGGAGAGTCGACCTACCTCCCAGGCAGGGTGCCCTCCACAAGATCTGCCTCAGAGGTCAGTGAGAGGGCACATCTGTTTTGGAAGCACACTCTGGCTGCAGTGGGGTGAAGGTAGAGGCCAGCAAAGTCAGGGGCTGGACAGGAGTCATGGGAGAGGTGACAGCACTTAGAATCGGGGGAAGTGGTGGGAAGGAGAGGAGCAGGTGGGCTTTGTGTACATTTAGAGCATCCTTCCTGACCAGGTGTTGGAGGTGAAGAGAAGGAACAGCTCAGAACAGTGCCAGGTGAGGCAGATCCTGATCCTTCCCCTCGATGTAGGCTGCCCCCAGGTCATGTGACCCACTCAGGCTCTGGGTGAAGGGGATGTCAGTGCTGAGTGCCTATGCAACAGCTGTGAGAGCATGCCACGTCAGCTTGCCAGAGTAAGAGAAAAACATGCACAGGGCTGAGGGCACAGCACTCGACCTGCAGACGTGAGCCAGCCCAGGTGGGGTGGGCTCAGTCTGCCGAGCCTGGAAGTTCTGGGCAAAGCAAGCTCTCCAGGTTATTTTAATCTTGCTACTCCTGAGGAACACTGGCCCACAATGGCCTGCAGCTGCCTGCTGATACCTGCCTGACCCCAGCTGAAAGCCAGACCACACTTACACTGGGTCCTGGTCAGAAGCCGCAGGTGTGTGGGCTCATAGGCATTTACTGTAGGCTCTGAGGGTGTTTTGTTGTTGTTATGCAGCGTGATTTTGCAGTAGATGACCAATACACTTTCCAAAATGCCTGCTTCCTAAAAGTGGACAGAGTCCAAGGCTAAAGCAAGAAAATGTCTGAAGGAATAAAGAAATGGGGTACCCTGGCCTATGCCCTTCCTTCCAGGACACGTTCTGACGGGCAGGCCAGAAGGACAGGCTTGATGGGAGAGAGGAGCTGTGCTTATTTCTGCCCCCTTGCTGCCCAGAGCAGTGAATATGAAGACAGATGTGGGAGGGGTGCAGGCGGCCATCCCCTCACCCCAGGGGAAGAAGAAGACAGCTGCCCTCCCAGGTAGCTGAGGCGGCCCTGATGTGCAGTGACTGGTGTGAGCTTAGCATGTGGACAGGATCCAGGTGTGAATACAGGTGTTCAGATGCTTCCTCAGATGCCAGAGGCCACAGAGATTGGAGAGGGAGAGCAGGGGGTGCAGCCCCCCCGCCCCGGGAGACGAGCCCACATAATGCTTCCCAGTGGTGAGCCTTATGCCTAATTTCACACAGATGCAACCTTCTGTTAGAGGTGGAAAAACCTCACTGCACAGAGGATGGGGAACCTCTGAATACACTCAGACTCCCTCAGAAAAATTTCCCCAATTAACAAAATGGGGGCAGTTAGAAATTATCTTCAGTTTTGGGGAAAAAAGGCAAAAAGTTATGGGTATTGAGAAGTAAGACGATGAACAGCTCCACTGAGAAATGACCAAATTATGGCAACAAAAAGCCGCATAAGCTGGGTGGGGAGATGAGACGTCAATAAACATGAGAAAAGCTGTTCAAACTTATTCAAATGAAAAGGCTGGGCTGAACTTCTAGGTAAAGATGGCAGGTTGCACGTATGTACTCATGAGGGCCCCTCCCCAGCTCAAGCATGGTAACAGTAAGGGAAATTTAACAAGCTATTAGCCCACAAGAACAGCTATAATGTGAGAGAAAACAGGAAGGAGATTTGGGTGGTGAGAAAGCAGATGGCCATGCAGGAACTGACTGAGCAGGAGGAGGAGGCTGAGGAACGGAAGCCTCAGCCAGCAGCGGGGACGCCGAGAAGCCACTCGCTCTCCACCGCAGAGCTGCCGAGATGTAGAATTCCTGGATCAGGCAATGGGGTTGGAGATGACGTGAAGTGGGATGAAGATGAGACTAAATGCAGAAGACCGGTTAGACTTTCCAGGACTGTCTGACAAGTCGCCAGCTGGGAGACACGCCTCCCCCAGACATGGCCACGTGACTTCCCCTTTCTTCTTCCAGCAGAAGGGACTAAAATTTTCTCTAGACTGAAAACTGAGGCAGAGGTGGGAGGAGACCTTCACGTTCTGCTGAGACCCCAGCTCTCTTCCTCTCAGCTCCCAGTATGCCAGTCCAATTCCCTTCAGGTAGGAAAATAAGAGCCTTCTTAGGAAAATCTGACCTAAGATTTAAAAGTAATCCCAGCACTTTGGGAGGCCAAGGCAGGCAGAATTGCCTGAGCCCAGGAGTTTGAGACCAGCCTGAGCAACATAGTGAAACCCTGTCTCTACAAAAAATACACAAATTAACTGGGCATAGTGGCGCACACCTGTAGCCTCAGCTACTAGAGAGGCTGAAGCAGGAGGTTTCCTTGAGCCCAGGAGGGTGGTCGCAGTGAGCTATGATCACAACACTGCAGTCCAGCCTGGGTGACAGAATGAGACCCTATAGCAATCAGTCAGTCAATGGAGAGATCTAAAGGAAGTAACTTCGGCATTTCCACAAAGACAAGACCTAGCCAAATCTTGCAGCCACACTCACAGGTTCAGCATGCTTGACCAGCCCTTCAGCGCCTCACTCATGCATATGAGCCAAAAGCTGTGCACCTCTCGACTCTGAGGAAAGCCTGCAGCATGCAAGTTAGAGACCAGCACAAAACTGAACCAAATATAGAGCCATTATTAGATCAGATAGCTCTGCTATCTCAAAAGACAGGAAACAAAACTAAAAAATAAAACTTGGAGGACAAAGAACACGTAGAGAGGAAAAACTCTGAAAACTAATTAATATCCTCAGAAATATAAGACTATATCCTTGAAATAAAAATAGGATACCATGGAGAAAAGGCACTTGGAACAATAGAATAGCTAAAATGAAACACACAAGGGTTGGAAACTGAAGCTGAAGAAATACCCCAGAAAGTAGAAAAAAATTACAAAAGTGAAAAGTGGGAGAAAAATAAGTAAAGGGTCACTAGATGTCTAACATCTGAATAACAGGGGTTACAGAACTAAAATGAAAATGGAGGGGAGTTAATCAGACATGATGCAAGAAAAGTTCCCAGACCTGAAGGATGTTTCCAGAGTGAATGGAGCCCACCCAGGGTGCAGTGGATAAATGAAAACAGACCCACATAAAGTATCCTATTGTGAAATATGAGAACACTAAGTACAAAGAAAGTCTTGCATTCCTCAAATAAAACAAAGACATCAGAATTGGAATGATTTTGAACTTCAACATCTGTCCTAGAAGCTGAAAGAAAATGGAATAGTGCCTTCAAAATTCCAAAGGAAAGTTATTTTCCAACTTAGAATTCTGAACCCAGGCAAAATGTAAATGAAGGGTGAGGCTAGAATCAATATACTTCGAGATAGGCAAGATCACAGGTTTATCTCCTATGTACCCTTCGTTTCTGGGAAAACTACTACAGGATATACAGCATCAAAATGAGGGGCTAAACACAGAAAAAGGAAGACAAGAGACTCAGTGCAGGAGGGAGGTAGGGGGCCTGAGTGACAGCTGTGAGCCAGGCTGGGCTGGGCTGGAGCAGGTCAGAAGGTTCCCAGGGAGAGTGCTTCAGGAGGATGGAATTGGTGGAATCCCTGGTGTGTCTGAGCATATTGAGGTGCTGTAAAGGAGCTAAGCTCTACAACGAGCTAAATTCTATAATGCCTAGGACTAAAAGCTGTGTGCTAGCATGTTATTTGGAGATATGGAAGTAGATACCCAAATAATTAGCTAAAAAGATTTGAGAGGGTGGCAGGAGGCAGCTCCTTTTCATGTCAGTTCTGTGATACTGTGGGATTCCACACTGTATGTATAAAACTGACACCAGTGAGAGCCAAATAAAAAGAAAGGACTCTAGTTTTCACTGAGGCTGGCCAAGATGAAAAAGGTTGATAGTACTGAATGGGAAAACTGCCTGAATTCTTCTCAGTGGGAGCAAAAATTCTTCAGAGGTCAATTTGGCCGTAAGTGATGAAAACTTAAAAAGTGCAACTCGCCCTCAGCCCTGCAAGTTACTTCTCTCCTTTAATTGTGTATGGTGGATCTGGACAGGAAGCTGTGAGTGGAAGGGAACCCCTGAAAGGCACTCTTAGGTGGGGTAGGGGCAAATACTTGGGAGCTGGTATCAGCAGGCAGGATCCGGATGGGTGGAGGCCCAAGCTGCAAACCAGCTGACCCTTATCTTCCAGCCTCCTTCCCTGTTAGGGGAGTCTCACTGCGGAAGCCTGAATTATGCTCTCCTGACATGGCTCTGGGGGAGACAACGGATACGTAGACTGGCAGCTGGGAAGGGTGGGGAAGAGGAGAGTGGAGAAGAGGGTGTGGGGGTGTGTGTGTGTGTGTAATGAAGACTGGGCTTGTTTGTAACACAAAGAGCCAACAGGAGGGGAGGAAACGTGCAGGTCCTGGGACAGGAAAAACTGATTAGGGCACCCCAAATGCTGAGGAAAGAGGCGGATGAACAAGGTCAGCTTTGGTTTCGGGAGGCAGGATGTCCCTTTTGAGAAAAAGGGAAGAAGACTCACCCCCACCAGACAAAAGCTGCTCTCTCTCCTGAAATCTCTGGAACACACACACCCGACTCTCCCAGCAGGCTCTCTAGGCTGAAGTGCTCCTCAGGAGCAGCCTGCAATCTTGGGTGTCCCGGCAGCTCCGCAGTCCAAGGTCGGCCGGGGCGCTGTGCCCCAGCCCTGATGCACCAGCCTCCCCTCCTCCTCCTCGCTCCAGAGCAAGAAGCAGTTCTGAGGCCGCGCACCTGGTGCCCTTACGTGAGGGGGTGGAGCCAAACACTGTCACGTGAGGGGCGGGGCCTGGCAGCTGGTGTAACTCAACAAGACGAGGGGATTGTGCTTCCTGTCAAAGGTCCACCTCTCCAGGGCTGTCTTAGGCGAGAGGCTGGTGGGGTCAATCCAGCCATCTGTTTAATATCAGAAACAAATGCACTCACCGCACTATGTTGCCCGCTGGCAGGGTGAGGGGCAGGACATGCAATTGAAGTCAGGGAACAATGACCCCAGGAGGAGAGTCTGAAGCAAGTTGGAGTCAACCCTGCCATGTGGAGGGGTTCGGGGACCTTAAGGGCAGGGGGAAGCCCAGCTACCAAGACCCCCGGGGAGGCAGCAGACCCCTCCTGGGAGCCTGCAGGCCACTGTGGCTGCAGCTGGGGCCAGGGAGATACTGGGCTGAGTCAGGTGGTCCCATCCTCCAGGGACCTGGGGGCCCAAGTAACAGCAGCCATGGTGGTTTAGTTAAAAGGGTAGGTTTGAGTTTCAGAGTAGCAGAGCTTTGCTGCAGCCTGAGGGCCAGGCTTTTGGGACAGCAGAGAGCAGGCTGTGAAGGGTTCCTTGGGTTAGCCACGGGCCCTGGTCAGGAGAGGACCCTGGGAGGGAATGCAGTGTGACAGTGGGCACATGAGTGCAGGGTGTGGAGGTTTCCACTGCTGTGGTGCTGCACACACCTGACACTTGTAAAAGGATGGACAGGCTCTTCTGGGTCCATCTCCACCTATCTACCTTCAGCTTTTTGATTGTGCTATTCCAATCCTCATAGCTTTCCCTGTTTTTTGTGTACTTGATTTGGAATTTTCCAGGAAGTATGTGTTAAAATATCTCCCATGAAGAGTGTGGATTTGCCAGTTTTCTCTATATTTTTGTTGCTTTTTTACTAACACATTTTGAAGCCAATTATTTATATAGCAATTACCAGATGCCGGGCACTGTCCTCAGTACTTTCCCAGTATGAACTCATTTAATCAATGTGAAATATCCTAACAATAGGAGGCTAGTTTAGAAAATTACACAGTAAGGACTTTGAGAAAAATGTAATAAAAGTTTATTGATTAACACGGAAAATTGTCCATGTTATATTATGAAATGAAAAAGGCGAGTTACCATGCAGTCTATACAAGCTCATTGCTTTTTTTGTGTGATGGAAAGAAATGTTATCTATGCATAAGAAAAAAATCTGGAAGTGTGCATACCAAAATGATGACATAGATTATCTTTGGGAGATAGAATCATGGGCTATCATGTTTTTTTGTTTATACTTATATGCATTTTCTGGTATTGATAATGAGGATCTATGAGTTGATAATTAAAAAAAAAATCATTTGGCAAGGACCCTATTTTTCAAAACATGAAGTTGAGAAATTGCAGATAAATGGACTAAAAATTCTTTGATTAATAATAAGGTGCCTAATATAAAAATATAAATATCTGGACACAGAGCTGTGTGAGGCAGAATTAGAATTAACCATATCTGGGTAAGAAGAGATGAGAAATCCAGACCACTAGAGTAGAGCTCTTCCATTTGCCTCAGGAGTTCCGACTTTACATCATTTAGCTCAGAGGGCTGGGCCCAATCCCTAAGTATTTGATTCTCTAGGTCTGTGGTGAGGCTGAGAGCTGCATTTCTAGCAAGTTCCCTGGTGATGCCGAGGCTGCTTGTTTGAGAACCAACCACATTTTGAGAGCCCCAGCCACACCTGGAAGTTAACATGGCATTGGTTTACATGCTGCTAGTACATACTAATTATTTGCACGTTGGAAAAACCATTTGGGCCTAGAGCTTTTTTAGACATGACTTAGCTTTGCTCATGTTTGAGTCTTCTCAAAGGCCTTCACTTCTTGAATCAATTTTGGTTCATTTCCTTACAATATTCCGTTTCTCTGAGATTTGCAAATCTGTTAGCATTGAACTATACATAGTGCACTCATATAAATATTTATACTTCCTACTGCTATACTAGTCTGGGTTCACAGCTCTCCAGTTCCCCCACCCAGGATAGCTGTGACCCATAGCCCTTCCAGGTAAAGTGGCCTTGGAGAACAGTGACCACGTCTCCCTCAATCTACTGTACTGAAGGCATGGCTTGCATGTTCTGTGACCCAGTGAGAGTCCCATTCAGGCTCTGAGCAGTGTGGACATATGCCCTGGGAAGTTCCTCATAGGAAGACTCAGGGCATATGTATAGGATGCTGCCCTGGCTGTTTTTGTAAGCACAAGCTCCTTTCACAGCTTTTCCTGTTCCCACTTACCAATCTCCAGCTCATTTAACAAATTCCTTCAACAGGTTTTTATAGAGGCCCCCTGTGTGCCAGGCCCTTGGTGCTGGGGACACCATGGTTAACCAGATAGGCACAGTCAGTGCCTAGAGGGACCTGAGGCTAGTGAGGGAAGAACAGACGTTAAGTATAACACACACAAAGAATATTTAATTGCATGTTGTGCTGAGGACTGTGGAGGAGAAAGAGGGTGCTCAAAGGAAGCATTACAAGGAAGCATATTGATCCGTGCAGCATAGAAGGCTTTTCCAAAGAGGGGGCCTCTGACTTTAGGCTGGAAGACTGGGTAGGAGTTAACCAGGTTGAGAGGAAGGGAAATGGAAAGTGCATTCTAGGCAGAGATAGCAGGTTTTACAGAGGCAGGAGGAGCACTATATGACTCGGAGACCAGAAAGACCCTGGGGCTGGAGTAGAGAGGACAAGGCTGTGTATTACAGGCTACGGAGCTGAGCAGAGCCAGGTTATACTGGGCCTTAGGAGTATGAGCCCGCTGGGCTTGGTAGCTCACACCTGTAATCCTAGCACTTTGGGAGGCTGAGGTGGGCAGATCACCTGAGGTCAGGAGTTCGAGACCAGCCTGGCCAACATGGCAAAACCCCATCTCTACTAAAAATACAAAAATTAGCTCGGTGTGGTGGTGCGCACATGTAATCCCAGCTACTTGTAAGGCTGAGGCATGAGAATCATTTGAACCCAGGAGGCAGAGGTTGCAGTGAGCTGAGATTGTACCACTGCACTCCAGCCTGGGTTACAGAGTGAGAATCTGTCAAAAAAAAAAAAAAAGAAAAAAAAAAGTGGCCGTGTCCTACAATTTGGGGGAAGCTATTGAAGGGTATAAGCAGGTAAGCAGCAATTAGCTTTGAATTTTAAAATCTCTCTAAATTTTTTCTTATAGGAAGATTGTGGTCCATAATAAATATGGAAGAAATGAAAGAATTTTTAAAAATCACCATTTTACAAATTCGGATGAAATAAGTGATTCAGACAATGATTATCAGTAATGGAAACTGCTAGCTAAAAGGCAGAGATTTATAATGGAGGAATCGGGCTGTCATTACTGAGCCCACCGTCCCCATCTTAGTGTGATGGCTGGGCACTGCATACCTCTTGATAGGTGTGATATGAAGCACATGATGCCACCAGTGGAAGGCTCTTGCCAAGAAAGTCAAATTTGAATCTAATCCAAACTCTATAGCAGCAGTGTCCAATAGAACGTCCATGATTCTGAAACGTTTGTATCCATATTGTGTGGTAAGGCAGCACAAGGCATATGTGACTATTGAGTACTTTAATGGCTCTGGGCACTGCAGCCTGACACCTTCTGATCCAGAGTGGGCCTCCAGTCTCTTGGCTTTGAGGAGCTGGTGTCCACTTCTCGTGTCCCTGGTCACTGCTCTGGCTGTAGTGAGGAGGGCTCCTCAGCCTGATGCCAGCTGCACCTGGCCCACTTATCTACCCAGTCTTTCCACACCTGCTCTGTATTCAGGGGATTTGGCTGTTTTACCAAAGGTGTGTGGGACTCTGTGATCCACCCTCAAGCCCAACACCCACATTCTCAGATGCCTCTCCAAGCAGGGCATGGGTTCTGGCACTGGATGGAACACAGGGTTCTTCTAAGAGGCTTCCAGGTGCCTTCTCAACTTGCCTGGTTTTTGCAACATCTTGCTGCTCCTAGGACTGGTGAAGGTGGAGGGACTGAGGGGACACACTGGTCCCCCTTCTGGGACCCAGTCAGTTTCCACACCATCCTATTCTTGCTGACCTCCCTGTGCGGAAGAAAGTCCCTCTCAATCTCATCCTGCATTTCCCCAGTGATGCAGCTCATGATGAAAATCTCTCTATTCAGTACTGCACGCTTCACTCACTACCGTCCCTTTTTATCCTTTTAGTTTTAACATAATTATAGGTTCATAGGAAGTTGGAAAGATGGTAGAGTGGTTGTGTGCCCTTCCCAGCTTCCCCCAGTGATTGCATCCTATAGCGCAATGGCACGCCTGAACCAGGACGCTGGGGCTGGCGTGATGAGGAATTAGTTCCATGCCTCTCATCATGGGGTGATTCATGGAACCTCCAACCAAATCAAGATGCAGAACTGCCCTCTCTTCACAGACAACCCCTGCACTCACTCTTTATGATGACAACCACCCTGTAACCCCAGACCATCCCTCACTCCAGAGACCAGTTGTTTGTTCCACATCTCTACAGTTTCTGTGTTGCTACATATTAAAACTCAGTTTGGAAATGCTTAGGAAGCAGTTTTTTCTCTCAAGTGCTGGATCTCATGAGGCTCTCAGGCCTCCAAATGTGCTTATCCTGTATGAATGCAGGTGTCAGCCCTGCCTTTCCCACAGGGGCAAGGGAAGCCTGGGCATTCAAGGATGGAGGATGTGGGACCCCAGCCTGCACAATGGAAATCCTTTCTGCAGTGTTTCAGAGCACTCACCTAGACCTGAAATCCAAGCCCTGGCTTTCTGCATCCACTGACTGGAACCTGGTTTCCTTTACTCCTGTGAGGATACAGGAGCACCTCACTCCCTCAGAAGCCCTTCCCAGAGCTGCAGACTCAGCCCCTGAAGGAAGACTTTCTCGCCTAGGCCCCTCAGGGCTCTACAAAGTGGACCCTGTTTCAGGGCAGGGCATGATAAGTATAGATTTCAAAGTTGAAGATAGATCTTCTACTTCTTTTCACATGGTTTCATTTCTATAAATCTCATTTGAATTTCTTTCTGCCACCGCAGAAGTAGACACCATTAGCCCACCTACAATTCAGGACCATGGAAAGCACAGAAAGGCAGCTCCCAGCTTGACTCTAGTGACAGGACACAGACAGTGGTTGCCGGGGCAGGGAGGGACCTGGGGCAGTGATGGAAACATTCTACCCCTCAGTCATGGTGCTGGCTATGTGGCTGAGTTTACTTGTCAAAACTCAAACTTGACACCTAAAATAGATGAATTTCACTGTGTATAAATTATACCACAAGCTGATGGAAAAAAAGCCAGTTTGGGAGAGACTAGGAGGACATCCAGGGGTGGCCACGAGGAGAGGGAGGAGGAGCAGCCTGGTAGGCAGGCAGAGCGTGGGCAGGGCAGGGTTTGAGGAAGTAGGCCTCGAACGTTTCAGTGACTTCACTTTCTTCTCAAGAGGGCACCCACAGAACTTCTTGCCCCAGGTAAACCCTGGCATTCTTCATCTACCAACCAATATTCTCTCAAATCCAGCAGGAGTCACATATCCTAGGAGGCCTGTGTGTGTGCATGTGTGTTTGCATGTTCAGTATTGTGTGTGAGGGGAGGGCTGGGGCTTGGAGTTTAGACTGGGGATATGGAGCAAAAAGCAGGGCTCTGAGCTGGAGGAGAGAGGTACATAGGCCACTAGTGGAAAATGTAGACATCCTGATGGAAGGAAAGGAAAAGAGCTCCCTCCAGGGATGAAATGAGCTGGAGATGTCCCTCAATAAAGCCCAATAAAGGTGTAGGTGAGACCAGCAAGTAGGTGTAAAGTTATAGGGAGAGGGTGACAGGCAAGCCACAGAGTGAGAAGATACCTGCAGTGCACAGACTGACAAGGGACTGCAATCCTGAATGTATTCCAAGACCTTCATATCAATAAAAATACAAGGAAGACACAGAGCCCAGGGGGAAAGCAGGAGATTTTGACAGACACCTCACAAGGAGTGTTTGCAAATACCAGCAAACTTATGAAAATGTGCCCCGCCTCATTGTAACTGCAGAAGTGCACATTGAAATCACAGTGAAATACTGCTGGACAGCTAGCATGGCTGAAATGAAAGTCTGACGATACTAAGAGTTGACATTGGTGTAGAGTAACCAGAAGGCCCCTATGTGGTAGGAGTGCAGATAGGCACATCACTTGGAAGCATGTTTGGCAATAGCAAAATAGAGCTGTGCATGGATCCAGCAGTTTCTCTCCTGGCTCTATACCTGATAGTTCTGTATTTATGTGACTACATACCTACAAGCCACTGGGTCCAGCACTTTAATAGAAAAGCAATAGCCCTGATCCTGCCAGCTGCCCTGAGAGAGTAGGTAAACACCTGATAAGTTGTAAAAGAGTGAGACATTATTTTTCAATTAAATTGTCAAATATTAAAAAAACAGAAAATCTGCTGTGTTAGGGAAGGAGTTGTCATCCTCTGTTAGTGCCATTAATTGGTATAACCTTTGGCAGGACCACTAAACACTGGGGATCAGGGTCTGATGTGGGGCCTGTGTGCACCAGCAATTCCACTTAATGACCAAGACACACCCATAGGAGGAAGCAAATTCCTTATACAGGTGACTTTGGGCCTCCTTGTTCTGTTCTGAAAGCCTGTTTTATGTTATCCATGGATTTCCACTCTCCTCACATTCAGCTGAGAACCAGCTGGGTGCATTCTAGGAAGAACCCTTATGTGACATGCACTGAATCCCTGACTTGCTCTGGAGGGAAATGGCATATTCCATGACACCCCTCGGGCATGTTTCAGCCCTGCATTTGTTCAAGTCCTCTGTACGGACCCCATCTTAGTCCATTCAGGCTGCTATAACAAAGTATCTTAAACAGGGTGACTATAAACAGCAGAAATGTATTTCTCACAGTTCTGGAAGCTGGGAAGTCCAAGATCAAGGAGCTAGCAGTTATGGTGTCACACAAAGTCTTCCTGCTTCATGGAAGGTGTCTTCTTGCTGTCCTCACATGGTGCTAAAAGGGACCAGGCAGCTCCCTGAAGTTGCTTTTATAAGGGTAGAAATCACATTCACAATGACTCCACCCTCATGGCCTCATCACTTCTCAAAGTCCCCACCTCCTAAGCTATCACGTTGGTGATTAGGCTTAAACATATGAATTTGGGAGGGGTAGCATAAACATTCAGATCATAGCAGTCCCTTAATGCAGGAGTCCCCAACCCCTGGGCCACAGACTGGTAACTGGTCCATGGCCTGTTAGGAACCAGGCCGCACAGCAGGAGGTGAGTGGCAGGGGAGCGAGCATTACCCCCTGAGCTCCGCCTCCTGCCAGATCATTAGATTCTTGGCATTAGATTCTCATAGGAGTTTCGAGCCCTGTTGTGAACTGTGCATGTGAAGGATCTCGGTTTCATGCTCCTTATGAGAACCCAGTGTCTGATGATCTGAGGTGGAACAGTTTCATCCTGAAACCATCTCCCCTCTCCACATCTGTGGAAAATCTGTCTTCCACAAAACCGGTCTTTGGTGTCATGAAGGTTGTAGACCACTGCCTTAATGGGATTTTGTCATCTACTGTCTAAGAAATCACATCTTTGGTTAGGTTTATTTCTAGGCATATATAAGTTTGGTTACTACTGCAAATGGGCTTTCAATTTCTAAAAAAAAAATTATAATTAGCTATTATTAGTCAATAGAAATGTTATTGATTTTTGGAGTTGATCTTGTACCTTATTTGTACTTACCATGTGCAGGGCACCATTCTAAGTTCTTCACATGTATAAACTTAATTAACAACACTTTGGGGTATGTACTAATGATATTTCTAATCTACAACTATGAAAAAGAGGCCACAGAAGGGTTGCCTCCTTGTAGAATCTGTTAGATTTTCTGGATATGCGACTATATTGCCTACAAATAATGACAATTATTTCTCTCCCTTTCCAAAACCTGTGCTTATTCTTTTTTCTTATTAACTTGCATCCACTCAAGCTGACAAGGAGTAGTACCAGCAGGAGCACATACCGTTGCACACCTCCTCCCTCCAGTGGGTATTGTGCTCATGTTCCCAGAGTACAATGTTTGCTGCAGATTACTGGTAAAAGTTCTACTCAATGGAAGAAGATAACATCTATACGTGGCTCACCAAGAATGCTTACTGTGAATGAGTTTTGGATCTCACCAATTTTTTTTCATCATTGATTGAGATAAATATATGGCTTTTCTCCAGCCTATTAATGAAGTGAATGACATTGTGACTTTCCTCATGTGAAATTATCCTTACAGTTCTGGGCTTTTGATTTTCGGAGTTGATCTTGTAACTTATTTGTACTTACCATAGGTAAGTTTTCTTTACTTGGTGTTTTCTTTAAAGCACTGCTGAACTTGACTTGCTAATGTTTTATCTGGGATTGTGTCCATCTGTTTATATATAAGATCAGCTGTACTTTCTTATGGTGTCCTTGATTTGGGTTTTCTAACAGGTTTGTGCTTATTTTAGAAACAACTCAGCCATAAGGAACAAAAACAAATAACGATAACTTTCAGCAGCATCTGAGACGAGAAGTGTAGAGGCAGAGGCTGCTTACGTGTCTCCAGGCATCCGTTCAGGTCTGGACCATCATCTTTCATCCATGGTTGCAAGGTGACCAGCTCAGCACCGGGCATTGTGTCCATGGCAAGGGGCTGGGGCTGGAGACACACCAGATGGCCCAATGCCTTTGGCCAGTAGGGTAGAGGCTTTCCCTGAACCTCCCAGAACATTTCTGCTTGTGTTTCACAGGCCAGAACTGTCACATAGGAACCTTTACATGCAAAGAAGATAGGAAAAGTATTTCATTTTTCCAGCATCTCTTGGTGGAGTTAAAAAGGCATGGAGGACCAAAAGTGAGATTAAGGGTGTTACCCAGAAGTACTGGTCACAGCCTGCTTCTCATGATGTCCTTTATTTTTTCCACGTTCTAAAACAGTGGCATGAGATAGCTTGGTAGAATACTCCCACAAACCCATCTCATCATGATGTTATTTTACAGATAAATCATCAGTTACACTAAACTTATTGAGCTTTTCAAATTGTCTACTTTTTCTTGGGCTGATTTTGATGATTTATATTTTCCTAGAAAGTTGGCTATTTAATTAGGCATTAACAATATAATAATAATTATACATAGCATGTTCTTAACAATTCTAAAAATTCTCCTTGTTACCTAAACTTGAATTTCATTTTTGTGCACCTCCCTCCCTTTTCTCTCTTTCTCTCTGTTTTATGAAGATTGGCCAATTGCCAATTTTGTGAGCCTTTTCGAAAGAATAAGCTTTGAGTTTTCCTGATAAACGCTAATGAAATTTAAAAATACAAATGCATGTTCTGCTTTTCAGTTTATTAATTTTATCCCTCCTTTTTCACCATTTTTGCTGTTGTTATTCTTCTTCTAGAGTTCAGGGTTTATGACTTAGTTCATCTATTTTCATTCTTGCTAGGAAATATCTCCAAACACTGAAAAGTAATGAGAACAAGATAATGAATACTTACCACTACAATTTGACAAACCTAACAAATTTAGTATTATGGCACGATTTATTTGAGATTTAAAAAAAAATTACACTTAAGCTCTTTTCGCTCTTCTCCAACCTCTCTCCCCACAACTCACCTTTTTTGCTAATTGCCACCCAATTGTACACTTTCACTAAACATGCATGTGTCTCTAAACAACGTGTAGAATTGTTTTACATTCATTAAAACTTTACATATCACACTGTAAATCTAGTTTGTTAACTTGTTTGTTAACGTTTTTTCTACCAGCATTAGATTTTTGAGATATATCAATGAAAAGGTATTTCACTTGTGTTCATTGCTGCATGAAAATCCCACACGTGGTGATTCAGATATCCAGTTTCCTGCTGATGGACATTTAGGTTGTTTTCATGTTATTACTGTTATTTTTAAACATTGCAAATAGCAAACATCCTTGCATATTTCTCCTCCTACACATACTTCAGAGGTTTTCTAAGCTGGATACTTAGAAGTGGAATTTCTAGGCCATGAGGTATGCGTATCTTCAGCTTTACTAGAAAATACCAAATTATTCTCCAAAGTGGCTGTGCCAGTTTAAACTCCACCAGCAGGCACCAAAGTTCCCACTGCTCCACATTCCGCCAACACTTGCTTACTGTCACACTTTATACATTTTGCGGAGGTGACAGGTATGGAATAACATCTTATGATAGCTTTAATATGCATTTCCTGTGTTTTAATGGGCTTCATTATGTTTTCGTGTGTTTTTTTGTCATTTAGATTTCTTCTCCTCTGAATTGGCTATTTCTAGTTTCTGCTTATTTTTCTGTGCAGATTTTTGTCTTTTTCCTGCTGAGTTGTAGGAGTTCTTCTGTCAGCTGGGGGCTAATTCTCCGTTGGTTTTGGATATTGCATGTGTCTTCTTCCTTCTGGGGCATATCTGTTTGCTTTGTCACTGGTGTCTCTTATCACCTAAAAGCTTCCATTTTAATGTAGTAAAAGTAATTAATCTTATCCTTTATGTCTCGTTCAAGAAGTTTTTCCCTACACCAATGTCATAAAAATATTTTCTTATTTGGAATTTATTCTTGTGCATGGTATCATATAGGGGAATGAATTTTTAAATTTCCATCTAAATAGCCAATTTCCCAGAACCATTTACATAAAAGTCTGTTGTTTCACTGGCAATTTATTATGGCATCTCTGTGGCATACCAGTGTTCTCATCTAGGATCAGAGCTGTTTTATACTACTTCATTTATTTTTTTTAAAAAAAAATTCCTACTATGATAGCAAACTGTCTTTAATTATTGTGCTTTCCTAATAAGTCTAATGTTTGGTAGAGAATGTCTTCTCCTACCTTATACACTTCCATGGACTTTTACTTTTCCATATGAATTTTTGGGTTCATTTTTGTTATATTTTGTTCAGCATTTTTTGCTTTTGCAGTTGAAGGCTTATCCATTATATTTTCTTTCTGATTAATGCTGATATTTAGAAAAGCTTTGGATTTTTCCCTGCCAACTTAGTAATGGTTCTTAAAAATATTTTAGAGGTTTTTCAACTTCTTCTCTTGGATTTTTA
This sequence comes from Sapajus apella, assembly GCF_009761245.1. Classification (NCBI taxonomy): domain Eukaryota; kingdom Metazoa; phylum Chordata; class Mammalia; order Primates; family Cebidae; genus Sapajus; species Sapajus apella. The sequence goes on from NW_022437200.1 coordinate 27,528, forward strand.
GGTAGAAAACAGTATCACTGCAAATAATAATAATAGCAGCTAATAATGAGTATACATATATCAAGACATCATTGTCTCAATATAATTTTCATTTGTTGTTTTAAAAGTATAAATAAATAAATATTTAAAAATAAGTAAATCATTGATTAGTGAGAGCTAAGGACATGGTGGGATCCTTCATGTATTCGTCACAAGAACTTCAAGCCTACAATTCTCCCCCATCTTACAGATGAGAACACAGAGACAGACGTTGAATAAGTGACCTCCTAAGGTCACCAGTTAGTAACATGGTGAGGGTGGCATCAGTCTTCCAGCTCCCCCCATCAGCCACCACACCACGCTGTCTCCCAATAGAGCTGTACTTCTTACTTTTATTATTTATATCTTTCTTGTATTATTGAATCAGGTTCTGTCTTGTTAGATGACCTTACCTCTTACTTCACAGAGAAAATACAAGTCCCTATAAGTTTTTGCAGGGTTCTTCTTCCCCCTGATACCAGCGCTCCAATTCTCCTATACTAACTTGGAATTCAACAATTCAGTTCCTCTGCTAACTACCCAGAGTTAGCCTTGGGCTCCACCAATTGAAGGACCCAGTCCCACATGACTGCCCTTTCTGTAGATGCCAGCCACAAATGGGATACCCTCTTCTGCCTAGGCAACTGCAAATTTGGGGATTCCCACAGCCCTCTCCCCTTAGGTTCAAGAGTCTACTAGAACCACTCACAGTGCTGCACCCACCATTCCTGGCTTGTGATAAAGAGTGCAACTCAGGAACAGCCGAATGGGAGAGATGCATATGGCAAACTCTCTCAGAAGGAGTGCGGGCTTTCCACACCCTTGCTGGACACACACTTCCCAGCACTTTCATGTGTTCACCAACCTGGAAGCTCTCCAAATCCCACTGTTTAGGGGGCTTTATGGAGGCCTTGTTACATGGGCGTGATTGATGAAATAATTTAGCATGGATAATTGCTGTCAATTTCTAGCCTCTTTCCGCTTCCTGGGTGGTTGGGTGGTGGTTCTGAAATTCCCAATCCTCTAGTCATGGCATGGTCTTTCGGGTGATCAGCCCTGATCCTGAAGCTAGGTAGGGGCTCCCATCCACCAATCATCTCACTAGCTTACAAAAGACTTTTTTTTTTTTTATTAATGAAATACTTCATGAATTTGCATGACATCTTTGCACAGAAGCCATGTTAATCTTCTCTGTATCATTCCAATTTTAGTATCTGTACTGCCAAAGCAAGCACACAAAAGACATTCTTATCACTCAGGAGATTCCAAGCGTTTTAGGAACTCCATGCCAAGACAAAGACCAGATATTTATTTTTTATTATGCCACAGTCCTGCCGCATCCTGCTGACAAGGACGCTCACTTACGGTTTCACATTCAGTACATTCAGGGCCCGCTCTCCTGTTATGACAGGCAAAGTGTTCTTCCACCTGCCTCAAACTTATTTCCCCATATGTGCTTTAAACTGTAACAGTTAATTTTATGTATCAATGTGACTGGGCCATAGGGTGCCCAGATATTTGATCAAACATTATTCTGGGTGTTGCTGTGAGGGTGTTTTTAGATGAGATTAACATTTAAGTATTTAATTTACTTAAGACTAAGTAAAGTGGATTGCCCTCCACAATTTAAGTGTGCCTCATTCCATCAATTGGAGGTCTAATCAGAGCAAAAAGGCAGACCAAATATAAGATAATTCTTCCTGTTTGACTGCCTTTGAACTGGGGCATTGGCTTTTTCCTGCCTTTGGACTAGAACTGAAACATCAGCTCTTCCTCGGTCTTGAGCCTGTCTGCATTTAGACTGGAACTACACCACTGATTCTCCTGGGTTTTTAATTTGTCAACTCATTTTGCAGATTTGGGGACTTGTAAGCTTCCATAATCACATGAGCTAACTCCTTATAATACATCTCTTTCTACTCTCTCTCTCTCTCTGTTCCATTTCTCTGAAGAACCCAGGCTAATTTTTACCTGACCCAGCCACACATTATGGTAGGAAAAAGTTCAATTGCAATATCCCTTAACTCACCCCTGACAGGATTGGGCTAAAACCACTGAATAATTTAATCAATAAGTTTTAGCTATTTTAAATACATAGAGATCTATACTCCCACCCCCCGCTGCCAAATACAGAGAATACACATTTTTTTTAACATGTATGAAATACTGACAGACATTTGTGACCATTCCCTATACCACAAAGGAAACCTCCACTTGTTCCACTGAGTCACCATCATAGAGTCTTCATTTGAAAATAATCACGTAATACAATTAGAACCTAATAGTGAAGGAATTTTGGACAGGAACTGAATTCTACATTACTAAATAACTCTTGGTTTAAAAAATAAATCTGAAAAATGTTAAATGTCATAAACCAACAGTATAAAAATGTTGCAGTCAATCACCATTTAATGGGAAATTTATAATTTTAAGCAAAATTACCAGGAACCAAAAACATAGAAAAAAATGCATTAAACATTCACATAAAGACATTAGAAAATAAGAATCAAGGCAAACCTAAAGCAAAACTGTAAAGGGCAGAAATCAGTGGAAGTGAGAACAGTGAGACCAGTGACACCAAAACACAGTGAAATGGGAGATGAAGAGAGAGTGGAAAAGCATATACCAATGGAACTAAAGAGGGATTTGCTTTGGACAGTAGTAAAAGATCATGATAACTACTTGTGGATAAGTTGGCAAGCCTAAATGATGTGGATGAAGTTCTAAGAAAATAGAAAATGCAAAAACTGGCACAAAAAGAAATAGAAAATTTGAATAAGCCAATGATTGTTAGATAAATTGCAATCTAATAATTCTCCTTCCAATGAGCCCCCTGTCTACAGTTTTGTGGGAGATTTGTAATCAACTCTCAAGGGGTTATTAATTCAGTGTCAAAAAAAATAAAGATTGCTCAGTTCATGTTAGGAAGCTGGTGTAACCTTGATCCCTAAACTAAATCTAAAAATGAAAGAAGTTCATATTACTTACAAGTGTAAATGCAAAAGCTTAAGTAAAATATTAGCTAACATAATGTAAATGTATTAAAATATAAGCTGTAACCAGGTAGGGTTTATCTCAAGAATGCAAGGATGGTTCAAAATTAGAAAATATGTTACCATTATTTGTGATTTATTAAAGAAGAAAATGTATATGATTATCTCAATAGATACAGATAAATTATTGATAAAATTCATCTATTTACAGTTGTAATAATTACAATGGCAGCAACAATAATAACTTTATAACAATCTAGGAATAGAAAAGAACTTCCTTATCTTTTGTAAAGATTACATGTCAAAACACTATAATAAAGAGGAAACTTCAGACGCATCCTCTTAAAGATGGGCCCCAAGGCAGGGATGTGGCTATTGTTTCTAGGGTTTATCACAGTGCAGGAGGGCTGGTGAATGCTAGGAGGAAAAAGGCAGATGTAAGAAGAGTGAGGATTGTAAAGAGAAAACCTAAAACTGTATTTATATCTGTGTAAATAAATATGTCATTTTATTTAGAGACATTTTATTATATGTCATTTATGACATTTATATAAATCTATAAAAAACCAAAATCATCAAAATACAAGCCTTGACACCTATTAAGAATTCAGCAAGGCTGATGGATACAAAACTTAATAAAACTCAATGGCATTTCTCCATACCAGTTAGAAAATATAATAAATTAGATATTATTCATGACAGCAATAAAATGCATAGTGTCTAGGAATTGCCTTAGCAAAGAGTACATAAAATTCTAGGGGAAAATTTTAAATGAGACTTTCTTTTAAAGACCTAAGAAACAGAGACATTCAGTGTTCTTCAGTGTACATAACTTAACAGTATAAGGAAATCAAGTGTCCCCAAATTAATAATATAAATAAAGTGCTATCTATAAATAAAATGCCATCACTTTGTAGATGGTGGTAGTGGATGTACAGTTTTATTTTTCTCCATATTCACCATACACAGGGGTAACTTCTAGAAAGATTAAAAACCTCAAAGTAAAAAATAAAACCATAAGTGAATGAAAAATGATGTGGGAGAATTATGGCTGAGAGATAGGGAAGGACTTCTTAAAACCCAGAAAGTAAAAATCACCAGGCCAAAGGGATGAATTTGTTTACATCAAAATCAAGGATTTCTGCTTGACAAAGGACACTTGAGACAAACTTAAGAGGCAGGTAATGGACTGGAGCAAGATATATTCAATGTCTGAAACGGAAAAGGGACTGCTATCTAGTGTAATATACACAGATAGATATATTTCTGTAAATCACCAAGCGGAAGATTACAACTGTTTTAGAAAAGCAGACAAAGGATGAAAATAGGCAAAAACAGAAAGAAACTCCAAGTGCTTCCAGACATGAAGAGAATACATGATTTGTTGGAAAATGCAAATTAACACAGATGTGGGTCACTTTAGCCCATCAGAATAACAAAACACTGGGTATGCCAAGTGTTGGCATTGCTTCTTGGCGTGGGTGCTGAGAGGCTGATATGTTGCAGCCACTGTCAACAAAGGGGGCCCTCTACAAATTAAGTGCATGCACACGCCCTGGACAAGCTCTCCTGTAGCCAGTGGGGGACACCATGCAGATGCAGCCCTCAGCACTGCCATGTAAGGAGCTGAAAGCAGCCAGGGTCCATCCAAAAGTGACTGGATCAGAAAACTGGGGAGTGCACACCATGGGATAGATCATTTACCCATCAGAAGACATGCAAGATTAAAAGATCTTAAAAACAACACAGAGTGAAAAAAGTGAGAAGCAGAATGAGCTCTAGAGCACATTACCTCAGATCAGGACCAGCAGCAACTACATCACCCAGGAGCCTCTTAGGGGCTCAGGATCACAAAGCCCACCCAGACCTGCCTATCAGAATCTGCCTTTTAACAAGAGCCCAGGTCAGCAAAAATGTGAGAAGCACTTTTCTGACTAGATGGCACACCTTTCTAGAAAGCCACTGTAATCAGAATACAATGAGTTCAGCTTAGGAGTCAATTAATACTGCAGTAGGTAGAGACCAGAGGACCTATGTTGGAACTCCTGTAAGTCAAAGCCCATGTGCATTCAGCAAAAAAAGAGATGTTACTGGAAAACTGGCTACCTATCAGAACAGGACCTTGGAAAGACATCTCCCACTGCATCCTACAAATATGTTGGATGTATTAAAAGTCACCTTTTCTTGCCTGGCCCTGAGACATTTGTGTCTGCCATCCCTGGTGCATGGAACTCTAGTGCTGATTAAATGAACTGCTGGGTGGAGGCAGGGAGTAGAGCCGAGAAGAGAGGGTCATTTCTCTTTGTTTATCACTATCTTTCTCTTTTACTGGGGCAATGGATGCATTCATAATTGTGAGTGATTCCATAAGTCGTTGGCCCTCTTTTCTGGACCCAGGCAACAGCTGAGTTCACCACACTTCTCTGTCCCAGGCACACCACCCACAGGAAGCCTCTCATTTTAATGACTCCCTTTGCCCTCCTATAACCGGCTCAAGTCTGGCTACTCACCACTCTGAAGTCGAAGCTTGAGAAGTGAGGTGTGGTAGAAGGAAAGCGGCTTTTATTGGTCAAATGTTTGCAAATGTGAGAACAGCTGGGCTTACGCCTCAAAGGAGCCATCTCATCCTGCTGGGATGAGTGAGGGATTTAAGAAGAAAAACGTGTGAGAAACATGTGGGAGTGGTGAAAAGGAGAGCTGTCTGTCTCGTTCCAGTGGCTCTCTTGAGTAATCACCCATCAGGAGATCCAGTTTGCAACATCCTGACTTTGGCCTCGTTGTAGTGGGCTCACTGTTTCTAACTCCCCTTGACTGGGAAGATTCCACACTGGGGTCTCTCTGCCTGATTTGTTTCAAAATTGCCCCTGGAATTTTTAAGCAGGCACATAATTAGGTAAGTGAACGTTGTTCACAGAAGTGCCTTGTGGAAAAGGGAGAAACAAAGAGTTTCAAAGTATGTTTCAAGACTGAAGGCAAGAAAGAAAAAAATGTTTTAAAATGCATTTGAGACAGGATACTCAGTTAAAATTCCCCACTGTCAAATTCCATTCCATTTCTGTGGAAAGTGGAGACACAGTCAATCTGTCCACTTACTGCTGCAAAGGGCTATAGTAGGGGTATCAGAATGGAATTATTTTACCTGGCATTGGAAATAGTCTCCAGCTACCAGACTCACAACAGGAACTTGCTGGAGCATTATGCTGTGAGGATCTAGGAACTTCTGAGAAAGTCTGTCCTGCAACCTCATGCAAAGTGCATAATAGTAATAAAGTCCACAGCAGCCAAAGAGGACAATGAGCAGAATACCAATTGTACTGTACATGAAAGTCCTTCATGCATTAGGAAGTTAACTAAACCATGCTTTTATGGGGTCCCTGGAGAGAACATTGATAGTAGAAATATGATTGTCCAATGCATGCATAGTTTGTGTTGTAATGAGAATAATCTGGTATATACATACAACATTTACTCTCATCAGTGCACAAGTGCTGCCTTGGGCTGCAGTCAGGATACCTAAGGCCATACAATTCTATAGGGCCACTTGTCTAATATGTGAGGTTTCTTTTGTGAGAAGGATGATGTCATAATGGGTGTTTTTAAAGGCAATTGTTACATGTTTAGCCAGGGCCTCTATTAATAATGCTATATATTTGGCTGCTGCCGGGGAGGAAAAGATGCCTAGTGAATAGAACCACTGGGAATGATCATTTTTTATGGCAGTGTCTAGTCTTTATGCTTTCCCAATTGGCAGGGAGAGTCTAGATGGGACAGGATACATCCTGGTAGGTAAGGGTACCTGCAGGTGCATCTGCCAGTCCGGTTATAAGTTAAGGCCAACTAGGAGGGCTTCAGGCCCACAGCAAAACCCAGGGGGAAGTACACACCCTGCTACAAAGACTACTCTGATTTTGCCATCCTAGCCACATATTATGTCAGTTGAAGAGTTTTGTCAGCTTGTTGAAGAGGTAACCATGTCATATCATGGATTGTCTTGCTGTTGGAAGTTTTGATGCATAGAGGGACTTGACCCCATTATCTGGATTTGTATCACTATCACCCATCCTATGCCATCATGAGGTCCTATCCACTCTTCGGCTAGCTATTGGTCTGGTCCTTGGTTTTCCCAGGAATTTAGCAGCATCTTATCTCCTGGATGAAAAAGATAAAGGTGCTCACCCACCTTTATCTGGGGTAGGAGGACCTGGAAAGAGCAAATCGTTTATAGACTTCCTGAGAGAAGAGTTCTTTCTTTTCTTCCTTGGGGGTGAGTGACCAGTATCTGCAGCCACAGTGCCTGATCCAGTGAGACCTGCAAGCACAATTGCTGCTTCTCTGGAGGAGAAGTCACTTGAGCATTTAGCATGCAAAGCACATTTCATCGGAACAGACATTCCAGCATAAAGAAAAAACTGTCTTAATTCCCAGTCCCCCAGACAACATTCCAAACATTCCAATGTTTTACATTCCAAAGGCTGTAAGACAAAAAACAAAAAACAGCCTTTGCCTCTAATCTTCCTGTACCCCCAGTAATAGGTACAATCATTTTAATATTTTGCTTTTGTGGGTGTCAAGGACTAAATAAGTAGTCCCAGTATCAATTAAGAAATCAATTATTTTGCTCCCCATTGTCAACAGTACCTGAGGCTCCTGTAGGGATATGATGATAGGTTAACTAAACATGCATATTTAATAGGTTATAGGAGGAGCTATGAATATACGTGCATATTGAATAAATACCCATGCAACACATGACTCTACTTTGGTTTGGAGACAACACTTGCCTGGTATGGTCTTAGGTCTTGTTTATAATTTAGTATTTTATTGCCATAAAGTCTGTTCTGCCACTTTTATAATATCTGTTTTAATGTTAATGCTAGTAAGTTGTGCCTAAATTCCAAAGTGTATGTGTCGGGGGGAAGGCATTGTGAGGTGTGTCTGACTCCTGCTTCCTATGGTCTGCACTAGTGTTTTTGGGTATATTTGAAATCTCTTTGGCCAAGAGGGGGGAGTCCATCCATCCTGTTGGAGGGCTTAGGATTTTTTGTTTATATTCCCCCTTTTTTGTCAAGGTATGCCAGAAGCAGCATAGATGGCCCAGCTTTTATTTTGTCCTATATTAATGCTGGGGTGATATGGTACCTGCCCCAGGTCTATCATGTCTCTTGATAGGATCCTTATGGCCAATGAACTTAGAGCCAAACAACTTACAGCCAATTAAATAGTCTAGACCAGAGGAGAATGGAGGTGGGCAAGCACTCATTAACCCTAAAACCCCTCATAAGCAACATAAGAGGCAAAAACCAAAAACTAAAAGGCAAGGTTACAAAATTAACTTATATATAAATTCTATGCATTGAGATACTGTAATCTTGGCTTGTAGCAATCAACTATCCAAAACAAAAGCATTTTGTTCAACTATTTGAGCATCTGTGCGCTCATCTTTTATTTGGAGGGTCTGAACTTATTTTATCCCTCAAAACTTGTGCTTACAATCTCATACGATAGTCTCTGGGCCTAGTTTCAAACTCTGGAGGTAAGACAAAACATAAATAATTAGCAATGTTTTAAATAAAAAGGTCATAAGCCCTGCCTACTTCTGAGAATGACAGGAAAAGAAGCTTATAGGTAACTAAATGTTTAAATTATTTAGTTTTGAGACATACAATAAATTATGTTATTTCATATAGAGGCAAAATTATTTAATGAATCTTAATGTTTTGAATACATGTCTTATGAAAGTGGTTTACTTTGATTGTTGCCTTTGCCGAGGTCTAAAGATGAGATTCTGGTTAACTTGACTTTGGTGTCTGATGCTGGCAGAAGTCAGTGCCTTCTTTAGATTATGTATGTGCACCCAGAGGTCAAAGCCCTGTAACTTAACAGCATAACAATTAGTTAACACACCTGATAAGGACTTTTTTAAGGGGTTGGGGGTGGTAATACTGGAGAACATGACCTGATTGGAAGCTCTAGAAAGATTTTTCAACTTTGTAGTGATTAATTTTTAGCTTTGATAAACCCCAGCAAGAAGAAAGAGACTTAATTTTGGATTTAATTTTGAGGACATTTGTCAAAGATGTTAAAAGACTGAAAACATTTTATCAAAACAGAATAATAGTTATTGTAAAAATAATAGTTACTCATTTAATCAAAGTGATAATTAAAAGACTTTAAAGGCAATACAGAAGGTTAAATGGATGTAAAAGCCTTAACCCTTTTAAATCTCAGTTTTTTAAGCAATCAAAAACCTAACAAACACAGCATAGGAATTATCTCAATAAAAGATAAAATCATGTTTCTTAAGCCAGCTACCAAAAAGGCAAAGAAAAACCTTCTGCAGTGTGACTGCTTCTACTTATGGGAAGCCCATTTAATATACTGGAAGTCAAACTTGATGAAAAGCTTACTTGAATTAAGTCAGACACAGGAAGAGCGTGTTCAAGGTTATGAGTACAGCAAGGGAATATATGACTGAATAACTGCATGAGAAATTTCCAGATTACATTGAAAATTTAGACATATCATAAAAAAGCCAGCCAGGATGGGTGTGGTGGCTCATGCTTGCAAACCCAACACTTTGGAAGGCCATGACGGGTAGATTACCTGAGGTCAGGAGCTGGAGATCAGCCTGGCCAACATGGTAAAACCTCATCTCTACTAAAAATACAAAATTAGTCAGGCATGGTGACAGGTGCCTTTAGTCTCAGCTACTTGGGAGGCTGAGGCAGGATAATTGCTTGAACTCAGGAGGTGGAGGTTGCAGTGAGCCGAGATCATGCCACTGCACTCCAGCTTGGGAAACAGAGTGAGACTCTGTCTCCAAAAAAGAAAAAAAAAAAAAAAAGAAAGAAAGAAAAGCCAAGAGTAGAGAATCAAGTTTTACTGGGGGAAAACATTGTTTTTATAGACCTATAGGATAATGCATTTCAGTATCAGGCCACAACAGTTAGAACTGTAGGGGAAATAATTACAGGAGGTGATGGAAAAAATTGAAGGAGAGTTACAATCTCAGGCCTTTTCAAAGGGAGAAAAAGCTGAAAGCAGCAAGACACAACAAAAGGTGAACTTTTGAGATATGAATCTGAGATGTTTTCAAAAGAAACAGGTTATAGAATTAAAAAGCAAAATATCTTGTAATTTCATTAAGAGGAAATTAACACCTTTAGAAAACTTTGTTTTAACATAGGGAATCATTTTATATCAAATATCTTCTATCTGTTTCATTTCCCTGCATGGGGTGCACATGTGGAAGAGTGACAAGGACCCTTTTGAACAGGGCACCAGCCAGTGCACAGAACCAGCCCCCCTCAGGGCTCCAGACTTTTACAGACTAGACCTGGGCTTTGAAGAGGTTGTCATGCACACCATTGTCTCATCTCCTGAACAAATATAGGAGGCACTGGTCTTTAGAGTGGGAAGGTAAAACAGTTATTATTTGTCAATGAATCATGCAGAGACAGCTAAATGTCTGCTGATATCCCTTTTCTCCTTCTTTCATAGTAATCAAATCTTGTGTTTAGCATGGCCACCTGGAGGAAAATGACATTTCCTCCTTTACAGTTGTGTGGCCGTGTGGCAGCTTCCAGAAGCCTCCTTAAAGTCACACCCTTTTCCCCCTCCTTATTCTCCTCGGTCCTATACTTGCTTGATGGCTGCAGCTGCCCACCTTGTACTACACAGGCGAGGGCCACACCCTGGAAGGGAGGACGATGAGCTGCAGGGGAAGTGGAGACATTGTGGAGAGCCTGCTGCACTGCCCTTGGGTCACTCCTTTGGGCTTTTGTGTAAGTTGTTCACATTTTGGGCCTGTCTAGTTGCTGTGTAATCTAATTATTATACAGAGAATTAAGTGATAAGCTAATTATAATTAATTTGAATGTCTTCAGTTAAGTGGCTGAACACAATAGAAATATAGTCAAAATCAATAGTTCTCCTACAGAACGTAGATCACCAGTTAGATGGTATCTTTGAAGAAGACCACATCTACGTTTGCCATAAAAGTAGAACAAAAACAGGACAGATCCTGACAAGTGACACTACAAGCCATGGAGTCACTTCCCATCCTGCATGATGGGCTGGCAACATCACGCCATCTCCTCTCCCACGCTGAATCCACAAAGTGGCTTTTCAAAAATGTGAAAACAATCTAACAAATATACTCTCCAAAACAAGGACAGCCACATTTGGTGGGCCAGACAATGTGCAAATTCCTTGAAAATAAGACAAGAGCTGGGTCAGGTTAAAAAAGAAAACCACCCCCTGGGTGGGCAGGGCCTGGGAAGTTTGCAGTGAAGATGCAGCCACTGAGAGGGCCACGGAAGAAAACGATGCATCAGACTAATAGAAGGGCTTTACCCAAAGAGTCAACTTTAACAGAGCAAGCAGAGCAGGAATTACTTTATGAAATTGGAAATTGCCATCCTCAGAGATAAGGAAGGATATCACTGTCTAAATAATAATTAGCAGTTATATATAAAAGAACTAATTAGAGATTTTGGAAATTTTAATATTTTAAAATTTGAAAAAAGGGGGCGGCTCCCTTGTGGGCTGTACAGCAGCACGCAGGGTACAGGAGAGCAAAGCAGGCAGACACGTCATCCAGGGAAGGCCGGGGCAGCTGCCTCTACCCTGCCTTTGGTTTTGTGCTCCAGATCAGTCAGGGAATTTGTTGGCCTGCAACAGAAGGCAACTCTGGCAGAGGGAGGCAGAACAGGGGTTTGGTGAAATCCTTGGAGTGGTGGCTGGGCCTGGGAAGCAGGCTTGCCCAGCATCTCCCTGAGATCTGGGAGGACGGGTCCTCACCCCACACTTTCTTAAAGGGAAGTATTCCTCTTCTGGACAAAGCAATTCCTGCTGCCTCCCTCTTTCTGCCTAGGAGTTGGAGGAGTGAATAAACCCTCCTGCTCCCCCTTCTCTTGCTAGCTTCTTCTCAGCGATAGAAATGTGCCCAAGCCCTGCTCCGTGGAAACACCAGCCTGCCTCCCTCTCCTTCCCCTGTGACTTCCAGGGCTCCCTCTCCTCCTGGCAGCCATCAGCATGAAGCATCAACTCTGCCTGTTGGGGATGCCAACGCCCTCTCAGACTGCTCTCCGACCTCCCTCTCCAGAGCTGGCCTTGCTGGCAGCTGAGGGTGTATTGGAAGCCCAGCCTAACCTGCCGTGGTGGCGCCTAGAGACCCACACAGAGGAAAATAGCCCCCATGGGTCCCAGAACCACAGTGCCGACACTCTGCATGTTAAATCTTGCCTACAAAGGGGGACCTCCGGGGCACAGTATGCAAGTTTTAATCTGATAGACTTGGCTTCCCCAAAGGTTATTCTAATTGATGTTCACCATCTCAACACATGAGTGTCTGCAGGGAGCAGTACCCACTCTTTTTACACTTTGCACACCAAGATGGTGAAAGTCTCAGGCCAATCTTTTTCCATTGGCCTTTTATTATTAGTGCAGTGGAAAAGGCTGTCATGTGTTTGATGGTTATGTTTTCCTGTTATTCTGTGCATACAAGTTGAAGATTTTAATGTCTTCCCAGTGAATTGTTCCTTTCTTTAACATGCACTGACAGTGGCTAATCCTAATAGGACTTTGTCGGCTCATAGTCCACTGTGCGTGGCATAAACCCAGTTACACATGCAGCAGATTCTCTAGAACCTGCCTGCTCAGGTCCAGCTGCCCAACCCCCACCCAGCACACCTGGCATGAGCCCTCCAACCCCTGGCCTCTGGCTCTGCCCCAGGCCCCCAGACACAGCTGTCTGCCCTCCACAGCTGTCTGTCTTCAAGCCCTGCACCTCTCTGAGCCCTGCTTTCTCCACCAGCAACACGAGGAGTGACCCCTTCAGCCCCACAAAATTATGCCAGAGCCAGAGTGCCTGGGGATGGTTCTAGAGCAGCTCAGTCTTCGTGGCTCTTAGAGCCCCTCCAAGTGGTTCCACGGTACATCCAGATAGAACCCGGGTACTTGCCAGCTATGACCTCTGCTGCCAAGGTCATTTGTTGCACTACCTGGTACCTTCTGTGTATGGCACTTGCCGCACGGATATGAGGCAGGAGAAACAGGAAAAGATGCACAGAGACCAGGCTAGGCCAGCCTGGGTCCCATCTTTTACCAGATCTTACAGCCAAGGAGCTGAAGCTATCCCTGGCCACTGAGAGGTGGCCCTCCCTAAGGACACTGCTAGGTGCTGGGCCCTCACAGTCTTTAAGTTAATGTGTGCTGATCCACAGGAAGGGCCCCATCCTTGCTCGCTTCCTCCTTCACCCCAATTCCAGCCACCCATGCTTCCCTCCCTGCTCTCCCCTCCTCAGTGCAAGCTCGATTTCTGGGATGAACTCAGGTGGCCTTTCTTCAAGTGCCGCACTGTCCTGTCTGCCCACCTCTGCTCAGTCCACCCTCCAATCACTAGGATGCTCATATAATTGACAGATTATAGTGTCCACCCCTAATGTGCTCTGTACAGGGCAGAGCATTTTGAAAGCATTGCTCATGTGAACTGCACCTTTGGAGATAAGTCTTATCCCTGTTTATAGATAAGGCAACTGAGACCCAAATGATAAGTTGTCAAAGGCCCCATATGCAGCTTGGAAAGGGACATCCCCTTCTGGGATTCAGGCTTAGGCCCCTCCAGGTCTGATATGACCTCCCCAACCCCTGCCTCTCAGCTGGTAGGCGCTCTCAAAAGGGGACCCCCAGCAGAGGGACACAGGAAACAACTGTGTGTGTGTGTGTGTGTGTGTGTGTGTGTGTGTGTGTGTACAGACTGTGGGGCTTCAACAACACGTTCATTTATCACAGTTCTAGAGGTTGGAAGTCCAAGATCAAGGTGCTGACAGGGATAGTGTCTGGTGATATCTCTCCCCTCTGCTTGCAGACGGCTGCCTTCTCACTGTGTGCTCACAGGGCATGTTTTTTGTGAATGTGTGGGGACAGCATGCTCCCTGGCATCTCTTCATATGGGGACACTGATCTTCTCAGAAAAGGGCCCCACCCTCCTGGCCTCATTTAACCTTCATTACTTCCTTAAAAGGTGCACTGGGGGTCAGGGCTCCAACAAGTGGATTAGGGGGACACCGTTCTATGTGTGTGCTTGGAGCAGGAAGACCTGTTTGGCATTCCCAGGGTCACATCCAGCAGGTGGCCACAGCCACCCAAACACCAAAGGAGTTCTTAGTTCCCATGACAGCTGTAAGTTTCCAGCCCGGGTGACAGAGGCATTTAAACAAGTGGCTGGGTGCCACCTGGGCAGGGAGGCAGGACATGGGTCACCTGGTGTCAGGCCTTGGTGCTGTGAGCCTAACATTCCTTTGGCCTCTGCAAGCCCTGGGAGCTCTGGTGCCCACCTGCACTAGGCTCCTGCCTCAGTGTCCCTGTCCAGCCCTCTAGGTTGCAATGGCCAACATGTGGCCGTGGCCCCATCTCCCACCTGGTCCAGGTGCAATGACCTGGAAGCCCTGACCTGCTCAGGTGCAGCTGTCCACCCCCAACCCAGCACACCTGGCATGAGCCTCCACCCCCTGGCCTCTGGCTTTGCCCCACGTCCCCAGACACAGCTGTGCTCCCTCCATACCCATGTGTCTCCAAGCCCTGCATCTCTCTGAGCCCTGCTTTGTCTACCAGCAACACCGGGAGTGATTCCTTCAGCCCCACAGAATTATGCCAGAGCCAGAGTGCCTGGGGCTACACAGACCTTTGCTTCCTCTACTTACCTGATGGGCTCCAACCCCAGGTCCCCCTCATCTCCTGTGAAGGTCCCCAGGGGCTGCTGGGTTTCTGCTTCATGGCAGCAGCAGCACAGGTGGCTCTGGATGAGGGGAGGGTGCTTGCCAAGGAAGCAGGAGCAGGCTGGAGCAGGCACTACTGAGGGAACTGATGACTCCGGCCGGGCAATTATTTTTAATGAGTCCAACTCTCTGCAGGTTGTGAGGCCCGGGGAGGACAAGCCACAGCCACAGGAAAGCAGGCTCAGGGCTTCCCAGCAAACAGGCAGCACCCACTCCAACCTCTCATGGCATTTAAAAAGGACATTTTACAGGACTGTTATTCAGAGAGAAGCAACATCAACTGCCACCAGTGAAAAAGAGAAAGGAGCTCTAAAAACAATACGAGTACCATGACGACAAAGCCACACACGCAGGGTGGGCGTCTCCCAGGCAGTTCATGGAGCTGAAGTCTGGCTGCCTGGACTTGGAACTCTTAGGGCTGGGCTCCTCAGAGCAGCACCTCCATCTCACTGGCTCTGAGCCCATCCTTTTCTCTCTTTCCTTAGACAGAGTGACTCACAACTGTGAGGAAGGCAGGACCACACAGCGGTGGCCCTAAGCCTTTCTCTGAGATGTGGCAAAAAAGAACTTTCTCCTAAAGAGGGATATACTGCTCCCTAATGCAGGCCTGTAACCTTGTCCCAAGTATCCTCAAGGCTCCAGCCCACATGGATGAGACAGTGTGAGCAGCCCAGGAAGCCAATTTGGAGGGAGTTAGGTGTGGGAGTTGGGCTTTGAGGAATGAAGAGGGTTTCCACATTGGGGCAGGGAAGTGCCCTGCTGGGGAGAGCAGCAGGGGCATAAGCATAGGAGGGAAGAAGGGAAAAGAAGGCATTCTCCTTGGTGCCCCACGGGGGCCTCGGGCCCTGGCCGTGTTGTATTCAGTATGGGTGATGCGAGCTATGGTTCCACAGCAAGGGCAACCACTCCAAGAACAGCCCCCATGGGTGCAGCAGGAACAGAGCTAGTTGTCCTGCTGGCCCCTGGAGAAGCCCTATAGATGGCAGGTACGGGGTGAGGCTGGAGCTGCAGAGGGAGCAGCAGGGCTGGGGCACAGAGGGAGGGGCAGGATGGACTCCTTAGAGCCCCCTGTTCCTCCCACTCCAAGTCTTCCCTGCTCCAGGACCAGCCCTGGGGCTCCCTGAGGAGTCCTGCTGCGAGCCAGCTTCCCACCAGACTGGCCTTCAGTTCCTCACTCTATGCTCCTTCCTGCACTTTCCTTCACAAATGGGGCCACAGGGGAGGATGGGAAGAGTGGATAGCCAGGAAAAAGGTCTAGGAGGAGTGCAGCTTCCTGAGGGTAACTGGCCAACTATTTACTCTTCATCCCAGCTCCATACTGACCCTTGACTCAGCCACAGACTGACTCCTGAACCTAGGCACGAACTGACCCCTACTCCTGACTACACCTTGACTTTGAACCTCAGCCATACATTGGCTTCTGGCAGCCATGGTCTTAATCCTTGGCCTCAGCCCACATTGATCTTTTAACTAACCATATTGACCCCTGGAACTAGGGAAGCCCCAATGGCCAACCCTGGCCCCAGACCAAGCCACACTCTGATCACTGCCTGAACTTGGCCTTGCCATAGGCTTGGGCTGACCCCAACTACGTATGCCACAGCCAGGGACCCTTCTCAGAGGGCCTGGTAGAAGGAGCAGGCGCAGCAGGGTAAGGAGCCAGGGGACACGGCTCCCTGAGTGCAGGCTCCGGCACAGCGCCAGGCACAGTGAGAGGCACTTGGCAGCTTTCTCGGAAGCAGGAGTGGCTGTGCCCATTGCACAGAATGCTTCTCACTACCAAGTTGCCAGGTGACCTTGGGCCAGCAGCGTGTTCTCTCTGGAGTTCTATTTGCTCAAGAGTGAAAACCAGAGTCTCATGAATTCTGAAGACTCTTACAAGAAAATGAGTGCTACGGCAGCTTGCGGGGCACGAAGCAATTGAGATGATGCATTTAAGGTGCTCAGCACAGAGCCAAGTACACTGTAAGTGTTCAATAAATGTGGGTCATTAATGTTACTATTAATAATCCAGCCTGCCCACTTCACTGAGCAGACAGGGACAGGCAGCTTAAGAGTGCAGGAAGGGGCTGCCCGTGGGCAGGAGGATGTTTTAATGAGAGGAAGCGGTAACGGCAGCTAAGAGAAGGCAGGCAGGGCCCTGCGTAGGAACGGGAAATAACACTGCCCTGTGAAGTGCCAGAGCAGGCCTCCCTCCCCTGTGCGGGCGATGATGCTTAAGACAAAGAGAGGGCTCCCCTTCTGCCCTAAAGATGGTACCAACACAGTAGCTGTCGGTGGGGACAAGGAGGCTGAGCACGGCCGTGTTTAGCAATGCACTGAGTGCATGACCAGCTCAGGACAGGGCTGGGATGCAGGCCCAGGTCTGTAGGATATTGAAGGCCATGCCCATGCCAGGACGATGTCGGCAGTTAGGGATGCCAGTCGGAGAGGAGAGAGGACAGAGCACTAGAAGAGGGAGCAAGCTCTCCTGGCCGCTGGCCCTGAGTGGATCAGTGAGGGGCCTGCAGCTGTCTCCCAGCCCCCTCCCCAGCCCCTTGTGGCAGGGAGAATGATGGCATTCTCACCTTCCCACACGTTAAATTTCACTCCACAGTGGGAACCACCTGCCCCTGCCTGTCCCTGCTTCCCAGTTATCCCTGCAACCCATTGGCCTCAGTTTAGACTGCTGAAAATAAGAAAGGGTAACCTCACTTGGGATTCTTGTGAGGACTGCTTGTGGCCAATATTTACAGATGCCAGGCAATGTGTTAAGCATCTTCTCCTGTCATTGGTGCCTTCTGCCAGTCTTTTCCGAGGAGTGGGAGAGCAGGTGAGTTCATGTTACACGGTCACAGGCCAGGGCTTAAGTAATAGACCAGAGCTGTAAGGTTGCAGGGTACATGCCTCAGTGACAGCGCCTAGGGAGGGGGCCATGGAGAAAAAGGGGGCAGAGAAGCTAGCAGACTGGGCTTGAGAAGTTCCTTTGAAAACATTTCAAGAGGGACAACAACAATTAAAGGCTTTTGGGCAGGGGACAGGTTTGCTATTGTATGTATTTTGGAAAGCATTCTTCAACCAAAAGGTGGGGAAGAAATTGGGAGAGGCAAAGTGATGGCAAGGAGACAAGTTGGAGGGATGTAGCTTTGACCCAGGAGGAAGTTGTTGGCATCTGATGCAGAGAAGGTGTGGTGAATTCACAGCAGGAAGAGGGAGAAGTGGACATCTTTAAAATCTCTTTTTGGAGGTAGACTATATGGGATGTTGGTGAGTAAAGAGAGGGAAGGAGGGCAATGGCAAGGTTTCTGGGTAGGTGGGGGATGTATTATAAACAAAAACCCTTTTTCCGCTCACAATACTTCTTACTTAAATATGTGGGCTTTTCACAGCAAGCAATTCTCCAATTTTCTGCAGACATCAACTAGGTATCTGATATTGTTTGGCCCTGTGTCCCCATCCAAATCTCATGTTGAATTATAATCTCCAGTGGTGGTGGAGGGACCTGGTGGGAGGTGATTGGATTATGGGGCCAGATTTCCCCATTACTGTTCTTGTGATAGTGAGTGAGTGCCCACAAGATCTGGTTGTTTAAAAGTATGTAGCACTTTCTCCTTCAAGTTCTCCTGGTCCACCATGGTAAGGCATTCTTGCTTTCCCTTCACCTTCCACAATGACTGTAAGTTTCCTGAGGCCTCCCAACCATGCTTCCTGTACAGCTTGTGGAACTGTGCATGAATTAAACCTCTTTTCTTCATAAATTAACCAGTCTCAGGTAGTTCTTTATAGAAATGTGAGAACAGGTTAATACAGTGTCCTACAATGTAATTTCATTCTGATACTGACTACTGGAAGTTAGTGCAGACCCACCAGGTGAAGGTCTCAGTCCCATAAGATTGCTTCTATTTCAGACATCCATTACGAGTCACCCAGCTGGGCTGCAAATTGGAGGTTCCCATGACTCCCTCCTCAGCTTCAATAATTTGCTAGGATGGCTCACAGAACTCTGAAACATTTTACCTACTATTATCTATGAAGGATAGAAATGAACATCTGGAGGAAGAGGTACATAGGGCTAGGCTGAGAAGAGTCCCAAGCACAGGAACTTCTGTCATCCTGGAGTCTGAGGTGCGCCATGCTCCTGTCATGTGGATCATTCACCTACCTGGAAGCTCTTTGAATTCCATTTAGGGTTTTTTCCACTACATAGATGTAATTGATAAATCAGTAGCCATTTACGATTAAGTCAATCTCTAGCCTTCTCCCCTTGGAGATCTATGGATGAAGCTGAAAGTTCCAAACTTCTAATCACAGGCTTGGTTCCCCTGGCAACCAGTCCCTCTCCATCCTGAAGTGATTCATGTCAGCATAAACTCAAATAAGTTTGGAAAGTGGCTTGCTATGAATAATGAGAGACACTCCTACCACCTCTATAACTTAGGAAACTCCAAGGTCCTAGAAGATCTGTGGCAGAAACTGGGGACAAAAAAACCAAAATGTTAATTTATTGTATTACATTAGGAACTCAGTGTCAGGAACTGGGATCAAAGCCAAAATATTATATTTATCACACATCTGTATCACAGATACAGAGAATGCTGCAGGAACAGTAGTACTATGGGAACAATAACACACTTGTCTTTGAACATGGTGAATAGTGTGATGTCCAAAGGGGGTCTTCAGTCATCCATTAGATACATGACTTGGGGCCATGGGGACCACTGGATGAAAGCAGCTTGAGGAGTCATCATTCTCATTATAAGGGTTCACATGAATGAGATCATCAGGGAAAATCCCACCAGGGGCTGCTGGCAAAGAGGACTTTATTTATGCAGCCTCTTTAAAATCAAGCAAATATAAGCATGCTCAATGCTGCCATTTTGACTCTGTATTATATTAGAGATCCTAGACAGTGAAATAAGATAAGAAAATTGAAGACATATGGATTGAAAAGGAAAACTAAAGCAGTCTTTTATTTTTTTGCAGATTATATGATTTTCTTTTTCAGAAAATCATAAAGAATTTGGACACAAATTACTAGCAATATTAGGAAAGCTTAGACATGTAGCTGAATGTAAGATCCGTATGCAAAAGTCAATTGCATTTCTGTACAGCATGAAGACACTGAGAGATGTTGTACTATTTATGTAGCAACACAAATTACAAACATAACTGAAAATAAGTATGACGAAAATTGTAAAAGATTTTAAAAAGGAATTTGTAAAATTTCCCTGACACATCTTTTGTGTCCCATTTAAATATGCCCCATTTATTTTTACAGACCTAAATAAATGAAGAGGTATCCTATGTTTATGAACTGGAAGATTTGATATCATAATATAATCTCCTCCAATTTATGTAATGGTTTGACACCACTCCAATAAAAACTTAACAGAATCTTTTACAGAACTTGATAATTTGCTGCTAAAATTAAAATCAAAGAACAAAAGACCAAGAATATCTAAGATAATTCTAAAGAAGAAAGGTAAGCATACTCTGCCAGGTTTGATTTATAGAGTTTTAGTAGTTAATACTGTGTAGTATTAGCACAGGAGTAAACAAATTGGCCAGTGGAACAAATAGAGCATCCCCAAGCAGATCCATGAACTTATGTATGACACAGTTTGTCAAAATGAATGGCAAACCAGTAGGGAAAGAAGTAACTTTTCAATAAATGTACCTGGAATAATTGGTTACCCATACAGAAAAAGTTAAATTATGTTTCCACCATTATACCTGCACACTGAAATCCATGCCAGATAGATTAAGAACTATGTCAAAGCAAATGTCAAAAGCAAAACTTAAAAATCTTTAGAAGAAAATATAGGTGAGAATTTCTGATCTCAAGATAGGAAAGGATTTCTCAAGTACAAAAAATGCTAACATAAAAGAAAAAGACTGATATATTTGAAAACATTGTGATTAAGAACTTCCATAAATCAAAAGACAATTAAGATCAAGTAAAAAGGTAAGTCAAGGTGTGAGAATATACTTGAAAAAACATATTGCTGACAAAGAATCTGTATTAAGATGAAACAGAAAACACCTCAAGTCAGTAAGAATGGAAAGGAAAAAACCAAATGGGCAAAAATTAAAGCAGCTGCTGCATAGAACAGTCAATGCCTGCAGATCTTAAGTGCCAATAGTCATTCAAATATGCAGGTACAAACCCTGGAATTCCACTTCATTACTGGCAAAAAAAGATGTCTGATGATACTGAGTATTTACGAGAATATGCATCAACAGGATCTTTCAAACATGGCCAACAGATATGTAATTTGCTATCATCACTTTGACGTAGTCTTACACATTTGAGCATTTGCGAGCCCTGCAACCCAGCAGTTTTACTCCGTGATATATACCAAGGGAAAAAAATGCACACATGTCCACCAGAAGTTATGTACCAAAATGATTGTGGCAGCACTGTTCATAATGGAAAAGAAACTGGAAACATCCCAAGCCCATCTACAGGAGAATAGATAAGCAAATTGAGGTGTATTCAGATACTGGATATTATACATCAGTGAAAATTAATGACCTATAGCTACTCCTATAATCAATGAATCTTGAAAGCACATGAGTGCAGAAGCTGTCTTGGTGGTAGATCAGCAGTCCTAGCCACCTAGCTGGTGCTGTGTGAGCCCAGATGAACCGCCCAGCAGAGCCTTCCCTCTGTTCCTGCCATACAGAACTGTGAGTGGAATAGAGTGGTGCTTCTGAGACACTAAGTTTTGGGGCAGTTGTTGTGCAGCACTAGGTAACCAGCACTTTATATGATTTTTGCCCTGTACACAAACATCCACTTATTTTTTTTCCTCCTATATTTGTATGCCATTCCTCCAATAAAGTAGTTTGGCATCCAGCCCCCACAAAATAAAGCCAGAGCCCTGAAATACTGGGAGCATACAGTCTATGCCATAAGCAATAAACATTAAAGATTAAGTGTGGACAAGAAGAAGTACTAAGCAGCACTTAGGAAGTTGGGTAAAACAGATCTACCCTCCACCCCACTTTTGAAATAAGAGTAGGTAATTTCTACTGAGTGCTCACTGTGTTCTAGGCACAATTCCAAATGCCTACATCTTATTAGCTCATTGGTGGTCCATGAGGTTGGCACCCTTTTACACCAGTGTCATCACTGGGAAGCTGAGACACAGAGAAATGAAGGAAGCTGTGTGTGGCTGCCCAGCTTGTAAGTGGTGGAGCCAGGATTGGAAGCCCAGTATGGCCTCCAGAGACTGAGCCTTCAGCTCCTCTTCTGTGCTGCCCATGCAGGACTGTGCAAAGAAAGAGAGGAATGTGACTAAGTGGTCACGGCAAGGAAAGAGGGCTGGGTGGGAGCATGGAGGCTCACACAGCGTCTCTGGCTGGTTATGGACCCCACAGACCTAGAGGCTTGAGCTTTCCTGTCCATGCAAGAAAGGAGATAAGGCATTTGGCCCACAGGAGGTGAAGAGTTGAAACCAAGATGCCCCTGAGAAGCCAGGCCTCTGGGGGGTCCTACAACCACAGTGGGGGCAAAGGAGCACATTTTAACCACCCACCACCTTCCACCCAGGAGAAAGAGGTCTAACTCTGCTGTGAGTCTATGTGGAAGATGATCTTCAGTAAGAAACCAAAACCCTAGGCCTCCCCTCCTGAGGACCTGGAGTCTGGCTTTTACTTTGCCTCTTGGTGTGGGGACCATAAGCCAAGAAGCTCACACAGGATGGGTTCATGGGAAACCTATCCCATCCCCAGCAACTAGCATAAACTCAAATAAAGCCACGATGCAAGGGTGCTTTAACAACATAGCCACCATAAAATTCCCACAGTAAATACAAAGCTTGCGCACACATGGACACCCATAAAGAAACTATCCCATCAGGAGGGATGTTTTGCTCATTCAGGAAAGATTTGTTTCCTGGAAACTTTAGTTAATTAAATAATCTGAAAGAAATTATTAAACAAGAATATTCAAAATGATTAAAGGAATGAAAGAAGGCTTACAAATTAGAAGTAAAGAGCAAATGACACCCTATAACAGTCGATTTAGAAAATAACAAAATAGATTACGTTAGAGCCCTTTACCCACAGGTGTTGCATTCTAAGACCTGCACTGTATTCCTGAAACTTCGGATAAGACCAAGCCTGTCTACAATGTGTTTTTTTCCTGTTCATGCATACTTATGATAAACTTTAATTTATAAAGTAAGCACAGTAAGAAATTAGGAACAATAACTCCTAATAAAATAGAACAATTTTGACAACATGCTATAATAAAAGTTATGCGCATGTGGTCTCTCAAAATATTTTACTGCACTGTGCCATGGGTAACTGAAACCACATACACGAAACTGTAGGTGAGGAAAACCACTGTGTTAAGACTCTGAAATCTAAATTAAAGAGCTTATTGGATAGTAGAAAACAAATATGCGGAAATTAACCAGAATAGAAGGAAGAACATGGAACAGATTAAAAGGATAAGATCCAAACAATCCATGAGGGCTCCAGAAGGGGAAAAGAGACAAAATGGAAGTTATGAGGGTTTCGAATTTTTCACTTTTTATTGCATGTATTTGTAGATAAAAGATTTTCAGTGAATCCAGAGACAGATTTGAAAAACATCTGCATATGGACTTCTCACAGAGAAATTTCAGAACACTAGAGACAAAAAGAAATTATAAAAGAAACCATAGAGGAACAAAAGTTTGCCTCCAAAGAACAAAGCTTGAACTATCAAGACGTTTCTGAACAGCAACAACTGTGGCCTAAAACGACAGAAAAATATCTTCAAAGCACTGAAAGAAAACAGGTGCCAAACTAGAATTTATATCCAGCTAAATAATTATTCAAGAATGACTGTGAAATAAAGACATTTTCAGACAGGCTGAAAGATTTTACTGCTAAAAGTTCTTTGCTAAAAATCTCTAGAGTATACTTCAGGAAGGAAGAAATGGAGCTCCAAACAGAGGAGTAATGCATGACAAGGCAGCAAATGAATTGGTAGAACACAGACATATAGTGAAATAAGTATTGACATTAGTATCAATGGTATTAATAAGGACTATGTTGTTGATGAGAAATAAAACCAAAATATTACATTATAATACCATGTAAAATGGAAAAGATGGTGATCAGAGTAAACATATTCCGAGGTCCTTATAGCATTCAAGAGAAGGCAGAGATTCGCTGACTCTTGACTTATTGAGTCAAGTACACATGTTAAAAAAAAAAGGATAATCATTAAAAGAATAGAAGTAATGGATTGAACCATGCGAAATTGCTAGTGTCTGACCGATTTTGACCAACATAATGGCAATTTCATATAGTTCAACCTAATATACTGGGGAACTCTGAAACCAGAAAAGGTGAAATGGAGAAAGAAAAAAATCCAATCATACCAAGTGGAAAGCAGGAAAGGTAGTGGGAAACGCACAAAGAAAAGCCATGGTAAAGCCCTAAAAGGAGAGGACAGAAGTAAATGCAAGGACTGAAGCCTCAAATTAAAGACAAACTCTCAGGGGAGATAAAGCTAAGTTTTTAAATGTGCTAATTATAAGAACCACACTCACAAAAAATTGGTCCGAACTTTAGTAGTAAAGGGATGAAAAAAAATAAATTAAGTAACTGTTAATAAGTTTCAAACATAGCTATAGCTATATTAATATAAATCAATTATAAACTTAAAAAAGTATTTAGCACATAAGTTTAAAGAAAGAATTGTTGGGAAGAAAAGATAGTGAGTATATAAAGATTACAGGAAAACTTCCCTAGGAATTTACCAGAAAGATATAAAAACTGAACTTGTATGCCTCAACAATTAGCCTTTAAATTACTAAAATTAAAAATTGGAAAAGAAAAAAACTAGAAAAAATAAACAAATTTCTACTCATAGTGGGAGATTATAGTATTTGTCTCTCAGAAATTGATAGATAAGAAAAATAAGAAGTAAGAAGTTAATTAAGGATATAGAACATATAAATAATGTAAATAAAACCTTGATATAATGTATGCATATCTGTGTCACAGTACAAACATATAGAATACTTAGCACCCACAGCAAGGGGCACAGACTCATTCCAAACACTTGACTTCATGGCTTCATTTAATTAATAGCACCTGCTAGGCAAGTGATGTCATTATTGCCAATTTAAAATTGGTGATGTGGTAGGCTAAGTATGAGGGGGAATTTCAGAAAGAATAAGAATGGACAAGAATCATTAGACGAGCTCCTCAATATCACTGCTCATCAGGAAAATGCAAAATCATGTATAAAGTTAGAAGCCTAGCTGTACCAAGCATTGACAAAGAACAGGGATATGTAAACTGTTGCTGGCTGGGGTCAGTGGGCATGGCCCATCTAGAAGGGCAGTTGGGAGATACTTAGAAAAGTTGAAGATGCACTTGTGTTGCTATCCAGAAACTCAAGCTTTAGGTACTCACTCTAGAGAGATTCCCATTCATGTGCACCCAGAAGATATGTGGGAGGGTGTTTGTTGCCACATTGTTTGGGACTGAAATTAAAAAGAGAAAAAGAAAAATGTTGCTGTTCATAAGGCTTATACTTTCTTCAATTCATAAAATGCAAATTTTCATCATGAATAGTATCAAAGATATAATGTTGACCAAGATAAAGCAAGATACCAAAGTGATGGCAGTGGCCACTCCAGACAGCCTGCCACTGACATCATGCCAACTACAGCACTGAGGTGTGGCAAGGGCTACACACTCCATGGAGCCAGCAGGGGCCAGGAACAAGTAGGAGCCCCACCCCTTCTGAGTTGGAGCAGGAGCTCCGTGGGTGCTACTGTAGCTGCCCAACCTGTGGCTGCAGACCCAGGTCTCCCACTTAAGGAACAGGCAGGAGACCCACCCTCCCAGGTAGGGCTTCAGCTACCCAAGTTGTGGCTGCAGGTTCAAGCCTTTCTTTGCTCTTGGGGGCCAGAGGCAGGCAGGAGCCCTGCCCTCCTGGGGGCAGCTGCAGCCACCCAAACCATGGCTGCAGATTTGGGCTTCTGGCTCCATAGAGCAGGCAGAAGCTTTGTGCCCCCCTCCCCACAGCCCACTTCACTATTTTGAAGCTGCATTTGCCCAAACCGTGGCTGCCAACTGAGGCATCCCTGCACTCTTGGGGGCCTGGGAAGGCCCTCCTGCCCTTGCAGACTCAGAAATACTTGCTCCTACTGGCTTCTTTCTGCTGTCCATGCCTACTCCAATCTTGGAGCAAAGTCAGGACCAAGCATGGGTGCCATGCAGGGCAGCAGTAAGCAGACAGATCCTGGGTGGAAGGGGGCAGTCCCTGGTGAGGACCAACCAGAGCGGGAAATTGTGGTGGCTTTTGCAGGCAGCCCATAGCTGCCCATGGACCAATCCACATGCACTTCCTTCCCTCTGAAGCCAATAAAAGCCCTTGGCTCAGCCAGAGCTGAGCAGACAACTGGACAACCAGCTGCAGAGAGGAGCTACCCTCTCTGCTGAGAGCTTCAGAGACCTGTGGAGACATTGGGACTACCAGCTGCAGAGAGAAGCTACTCTCTCCAGGGCCTCCTCTCTGCTGAGAGCAGCAGATACAGGGACAACCAGTTGCCGAGAGGAGCCACCCTCTCCAGGGTCTCCTCTCTTCTGAGAGCTGAACACTCATTGAAGTGACCTGCCAGCAGAGAGGGCCACCCACTCCACCCACTACAGGCCTCCTCTCTACTGAGATCTCAATATTGTATGGAACAACCTGCCCATAGAGAGGAGTTATTCATTGTAGGTCTCCTCTGAGCTGTTCTAGTACCCAATAAGGTTCCTCTTCATCTTGCTCACCTTCGACTTGTCTGTGTACCTCATTCTTTCGGGATGCAGGACAAGAATTCAGGCAAAGGTGCCACCAGCCACAGAGGTTTTTCAGATAGAAAATGACACCCAAAAGATCCCATAACATTTTTGGGGCTTGGTCCATGGGCAGCTATGGGCTGTCTGGGATCTGTGGAAGGGTGAGTAAAAGCGGATCTGCTTTTTGTCCTTTTTTTTTTGAAGTCCTTAACTCCACAATAGACAAAATGAAGGAAAAATACTGAGCATCTGTCAGCCAGTTAAAAGCAACTAGTGTGGCTGCCAAACTTATGGCACAGAGGGCAGGCTTGCTGGAAAGGACACCATCAATCCAACATCACCCTCAGGTGCTGAGAATGTTGACTTTCTTCCAAACCAATTTCCCTTCATGGAGGTCTAGCTGTCCCATGGTACCAGAAGGAGGTACTAGGGCAACTGAAGGCGTCTGATTGAGGCTACACCTTGGTGTTATCCAAAGGCCTCTGGACTAACTCCAGTCCCCAACTACCTGTTAGGATATCAGCAATAGGACCTCTGGTCTTGGTCTCTCTCTCTTTCTTTTCTTTCTTTTTCCCTTCCTTTCTTTTTTTCCCTCTTTCTTTTCTTTTTTCATGGTTGTAATGTGTTCTGTCTCTTCTTTAGATACAATGTTAAATGTTAAGAATGTTGTAAAACACAGTAATATTGCTGGGTAGAATGAGCATTTGGTTTTGTCATCAGGAGTGTAAATGAGAACAATGTGGTGTCTGTATTTTCCTAGAAGCAAGACGAATATCATGATTGAGAGTTTTCTTTCCCATGTTGAAGGAACCCGTATGTATGGCACAAGAGGCTGTTTCCCCAGGTACCTTCCTCTCATACACTTGAGTTGTAATTTTGAAAGGCATCTCATTAGGCCAGGTCCCCAATTTCCAGGACTCCCTTTCTCTCCTTCGTTCGAGGAAGACCTGGTCCTACTGCTTTACCTGTTTATGATAGGGAAGCAATAGAAGGGCTGCCTTGCTGATTGCTGGCTGCAATTTGGTGAGGGCCACCTGAGACTAATTTAATGGGTTCACACATCCTCCTGAGGCATCTTTTTCCCAAGCTTTGGTTTGAGTCCCTAAAAAGGAAAACTAGATCTGAGAGGTTCAAAGGCAGAAGACAGCAGAAGTCTAGGGACAGCACAGGTGAGCATGACTAATTCCTGCCAGTTAGGGCCTTTCTGTTTCATGGATGGAGGTCATGCTCACATCCATGGCATAGATAAAGTCTAGGGAACTCAAAGGTTACTGACAGTGGGAGGCTTAGGCACCACACAGGTGAGTGCAAATATTCCTGCTGGCTATGCCTCCCCTGCCTTCATGGGTGAAGGTCACACTTGCACCCACAGTCAGTACCTGCACAAGTCACTGGAACTCAGGGATATAAGGTCAGAAGAAAGAAGAGGAACACCTTTTTTTTCACTCCCTCACATACCCCAGGTATTCCCTGAAAAGAGAAAGAAACAAAGGAATGCCTTTTTTCCTCTTTTCAGATGGGTAACCAACTATCTTCAGCCTGTACTCCCCTTGAGTGCATTCTAAATCACTGGAATCCATTTGATCCTCAGACTATAGAGAGAGTGGAGAAAAGCTCTTTCCTCCTCTGTCCTCTCTTCCAGATGGGTAACCAACCATTTTCAGCCTGCATTTCTCTAGAGTGCATTTTGAATCATTGGGACTACTTAGACTTTCAGACTCTGAAGGAAAAGCACCTCATCTTCCTTTTGCACATATTCCTGATTTTATCAGGAATGGCCAAATTTTGTTCTGCAGGGAAGAGAAGCATGGCCTCAGGATGGAAGCATTAATTTCAGTACCCTTCTGCAGCTGGTCCTTTTCTGTAAACATGAAGGCAAATTGTTTATGAATTCATGTGTGCAGGCTTTCTTTGCCTTGCAAGGTAGTTTGGACCTTTGCCAACACTGTAGGACCGGTTCAGCCCTCCTAGCAGCCATCTCAGGAGAGACTTCAAGGGACAATCCCAGGGAACTAGGGAATAGCAAAAGTTACCCACACATGCAAGTCACCCAGAGAGGCTTTGAACACCCTGTTGCCCAGGTCACAACCCAAGCCAATGAAATTCACCCCCTGAGGTGTTTTGAAATGGACTGGCCATTATCCACCTCTCAGCTCCCCAGTTGATTCCCATGGATATGCATAATTGAGAGCCACTCAACAAGATGGTTGAGGGGTAGCAGCCTGGAAGCTGTGTTGTAGACAGACTTGACTCAGGAATAAACAGAAAGCCAAACAGACTCATAGCAATGTGCCCAATTACAATAAAACTGAGAAGATTGTCGAGGAGCTAACCCTCTCCCCAATATGAGACAGCCCCTCCTTTCTCCACAAGTGAGTAAATGGAGACATGCGTCTTTGGATATCTTAGTTTTGGATAAGAAGACTCAACATTGTAAAAATGTTTTTTCCTTAAATTTAATGTTCAACAAACCCACTTTTGTTCAAAATATTACTAACACTTTTGGGTGCCTGACAAAAATTTTGTGGTGGAATATTTTTAAAGCATTAGTAGGTTTTTTCCCCTGCAATTTATTTTACTGTGTTATGTTGGGGACTGCTATTTACTACCTTGTATCCACTCTATACTTCTTCCTTAAGACAGAGCCTGATGTTACTTGGAGCAGCAACGAGTCAGGTAGAAAATTTTGTTTCCCTTCCTCCCTTGCAGGCAGGTGTGATCATGTAACAGTTTGGGATACTGAACCAGAAGGGAAAGAGTACAAGAGCTAGACTTCCAGGAAGGTTGCTCTAAGAAAGATGACTCAGAGGTTGCCTTTTTTTTTTTTAGTTTTGGGTTTTCCCCCCCTCTACTTCCTGCTTCTTGGAGCTAGGACACAATGTCTGGAACTCCAGCAGTCATTTTGGACTGTGAGGTGACTGTGAGACTGGAATCACACCCTAGAATGGACCACCAAGATGAAAGCCCCTAAAGCTTCCATATAAGACCTGGATTTCAAACCAGCAAGTTTCTTCCATGTGTGAGAGAAGTAAGCTTAGGTTTTGTTTCAGCCAGTGTTATCTTTATTTTCTGTTATGAGCCACTAAATGTGATCCCACTTTTTACCCCACGAATTCTCCCAACATCCTGGACCCATTAATAGCATTCTATACTCACAGTCCATCAGTGGTACAGGTTATGACACGATTTTAAATTCAAAAATGATTTAAATGATTTTGTGATTCTGTGCTGCTGAGGTATGTCCTTTATTTGATTTTCAAAATATACTCTTGAAATCTACAGTTTTAAAAAATTGAGGCTTAAAATCCTCGTTTTGCTTACCAAATTCCAAAGCCCCAAAGCACATTCTGGGGAGAAGGTTTTGCTTCAGAGAAAAGGCATAAAAGGATCTTTGACCATTTAGGCTACACTTTCCCCACTCTGCAGGACAAGATGAGCTCCTGTGAGCTGGAGGGAGCAAGGGAGTTTGGGTGACAGTGAGAGTGTTGGGTGCAGGTGGAGGGCCTGGGACTTGCCCCTCCAGCCAGAAGTGGGTAGAAGTGGGATGAAAATGACAGGGCAAAGAAAAGCAGGACAATGGGTCATGAGCTAGAATCCTGCCATCTTTGAGCAAAGAGGGGAGGTAAATGGGTTTGGAGGGCCACTTGGTTAAAGGCCCTGAGGCAGACAGAGGGTTCCTACCCACCTGAGGACAGGGGGTCATCCAAGTTCTCCAGGGCAGACTCGAGTCATCTGGAAGAAGATTAGAGGACCCAGAGTGACATGAGTAGAAGCAGAAAGACCTCTCAGCAGTGGATCTAGAATGCTGATGTCTCCCTAGGACTGGAAGAGCCTCCTGATGACTGAATCTTAGCAAACCCATCCAAGAATGTAGGTGACCCCACAAGGAAAGAGGAGTGGGGGAGCACTAAACTAGCAGTGAATCCATGAATTGGCCATGTTTATCATAATTATGATCAAATCATGAAACGACTGAGAGTGATCTTGAAATGGCTAGAAAATCATTTCCCACACTGCTGTGTAAGGTAGGCCATCTGTGTGGCAGATATAGCCCTCTGGCCCTCAGGTGGCAGAAGCAGAGCCCAGGCCAGGAACCAAAAAATGAACCCAGGGGGCAGGGCCAAAGGGAGGGGTTTGCTATGAGCTGAGGCTGGGCACACAAGCAGGCCACAGACAGCCCAAGCCATCCCAAAAGAGGAAAGTTGGAATGGGAAAAATACCCACAGCACTTATACATTTCTTGCATGAGTTCATACCAATTGATACACAAAAGATATAAAATCCAACAACAAAAGTGTAAAAAGATATATTAGCAATTAAGAGAGAAAGGTACAAAAGCGGCCAATAAATGCATACAAAGATACTAAGCCTTATAAGTAAAGAAAATTCAAATTAGAATGATAATGAAATAACATATTTTATCCAAGAGATTGGCAAAAATTACAGAGTCCAAACATTTATTTCTGGGAAGATAGTAGTGGGAAGAGGTGCCCTTATCACTGCTGGTTGGAATTGGCATTGATGCAACCTAATTTGAATACAATTTCTTGGTATCTATTAAAATAAAATATGGCTCAACCCAGCAATCCCATTACTGGTATATACCCAAAAGGATATAAATTGTTCTGTTATAAAGACACATGAATTTGTATGTTCATTGCAGCACTATTCACAATAGCAAAGACATGGAATCAATTTAAATGCCCATAAATGATAGGCTGAATAAAGGAAATGTGGTACATAGGCACCATGGAATACTATGAAGCCATGACAAAAAAATAAGATCATGTCCTTTGCAGGGACACAGATGGAGCTGAAGGCCATTATCCTTGGCAAACTAACACAGGAACAGAAAACCAAATACCACATGTTCTCACTTATAAGTGGGAGCTAACTGATGAGAACACATGGACACATAGAGGGGAACAACATACACCAGGGTCTAATTTAACTTGAAAGTCAAACTAAAAAATAAATACAATAAAATATGGCCATACTGATTGGCATAGGAAGCTCACTTTTATAATTTATTTTACAAAGTTAAAAAATGCAAGACAAGGTGCAGTGGCTCACACCTGTAATCCCAGCACTTCAGGAGGCTGACGTGGGTGGATTGCTTGAGCTGGTGATTTCAAGACCAGCCTGCACAACAGGACAAAACCCTGTCCCTATAAAAAATATAAATTACCCAGGCATGGTGGTGCAGTCCTGTGGTCCCAGCTACTGAGGAGGCTGAGGTGGAAGGATCACCTGAGCCCAAGAGGTGGAGGCTGCGGTGAATCATGATTGCACCACTGCATTTCAGCCTTGGCAACAGAATGAGACCCTGTCTTACACCATGTACAAATGTTTAGTGAGGCATTTTGGTGGCAGAAACACCTTGGAAGCATCCTATTAGCAGACCATTGCCTGCACAACCTAAAGCCTGTGTATCTTGCAGACAGATATCCAGCAAGGAGATAGTGGCACACGAGCATAGGATGACTGGGAGGGTGCTTGTTGGCTTATGCACGACAGACCCCAATGGCAAGCCAAGAAGCAGCTCCCCCTGCAGAGTGCTCATTGGGGTTCATGCTGTGCTTCAATACTAAGTAGCCTCTGCCCATTTTGGAGGGGGCATGAGCTCAAGAGAGGCGCTGGTCCCCACCACACCTGCCACACCTGGGTTACCTGCCTGGACCCTGTAGTCACTTCAGCATGACCCCTAGTGGATGGCATGTCGGTTGTTTGTAAAATCAAACCACAAATGATGTTTTTAATGTACACATTTGCTTGAATAGATTTGTGTGATTATGGGGAAAGACACAATAGGAATGAAGAATAGAGATAGCAGACATTCTTTTTCTACCTTTTGTCTCTTTTTCTGGTTTTGGTAAAGACATTTTATATTCATAATTTGTGGAATTTTAGCAAAAGAGGTATAGTACAAAAAAGTTGAAGAGGAGGGTTTATTTAAGAGGACTGAATAAACAGGACAAAAATATTTTTATGGGAAAAATTCTCTTCATTTTACTTGGGCATTTTCTCTTACAAGTGACTCAAAATCAGCTAATCAAAGCCTACTTAATAAATTACAAAGTCCAATTTATAATATACCTTTCTATCAAACTCTAAAAAGATGGCAACTACCTCAACTTGATCAAACATCTATGAGAAACCTACAGTAAATATCTTGCTTAATGATGAAACATTTAAAATATTCCCACTGAAGCCAGGAGGAAGCCAAGGACGAAGCATTAAATTACTGATTCCTTATTTAGTACTGTAAGTATGTCACTCTCTCTCCTTGTTTCTATTAACCCCCATGCCTTTTGTTTGATTCAGCAAATTTTTCTTGATCCTCTTTTTCCTTAATCTGTTTGAAATTTTACATTCTATTCCAATTCATGTCGTAGTTCCCAGTGGGTACCTACCTACACTTCGACTTATAAATGTGTCAGAGTTTAGAATTTCAGTATTCTCTTATATTCAGCCTCTATATCATTTGCAGGAACTAGACAAGAACTTGAGTAGCGTCTAGCTCCTTCTGAACTCCCCTATGTCCCAAATGTCTATGTCATCATCTTCTGGAATTTTAATTCTAGGTCATCCATCTTTCTTCCAGAATCATACTTACCTAGACTTAATAACATAGCTTAATAATTTCTTGGCTTACTGATTCTCTTGCATCTCACTTCTTCTAGGTTTTTTGTCTGTTTTTCTCACTGGCTGAAAAACATTATTTGTACTTTCACTGTAGATAACAGCTGAATTCAAACCACCTTGAACAGAAAGGGTGTTTAGTAGCTTGCACATTGTAAGTTGTGTACTCTAGGTTCAAGGGAAGCTCAGGCTTCAGGCCCAGTCTGAGTGGGAGTCTGGCTTTTTTTCCTTTTTCTGTAGGCCCTTTCTCTCTTCATGTGGCCTTACCCTTGAGCTGACACTTCTTGCCTCTTCCTCTCCCCAAACATTTCTTTGATCGATCATAGAATTATAGATTCAGAGTCACTTCCCTCTCGAAGCTCTAAGGATGTTGCACTATTGCTTTCCATAGTCATTGATGCTGCCATGCAAAGTCTA
Source organism: Sapajus apella (assembly GCF_009761245.1). NCBI lineage: Eukaryota > Metazoa > Chordata > Mammalia > Primates > Cebidae > Sapajus > Sapajus apella. The sequence continues at coordinate 61,156 of NW_022437200.1, forward strand.
CTGTCAGCCTAATTCTGCTTTCCATGCAGGTCGCAAGTCTCAGCTCTCAGGGAGCTTTTGGAATGATCTCCCTACCATACTTCATATTCCCAATGGGGGTTATTCTTGTAGCCTTCTCAGGATTCACATCTTTTTTTCATTGGGAGAATTCATTAGCCATAATTTCCTCATATTTTTCTGTCACCCAAATGTTTGTGCTCTCCAGGGAGAGCTCCATGTTAGATGACGCTTGGATCCTCCAGATGATGGATCCTGTGAATCCTCAGAATGACAGATCCTGGAAGAGCTTCATGTCACATGACGTGTGGATCCTCAGGATGACGGATCCTGGGGGAGCTCCATGTTAGATGACCACTCGATCCTCAGGATAACGGATCCCAGAAGAACTCCACATTAGATGTCCACTGATCCTCAGGACAACAGATCGTGAGGGAGCTCCATGTCACATGACATGTGGATCCTCAGGATAATGAATCCCAGTGGAGTTCCATACTAGATGACCTCTGGATACTCAGGATGATGGATTCTGGGGGAGCTCCATGTTAGGTGACCTCTGATCCTCAGGATGATGGTTCCCAGGGGAGCTCCACATTAGATGACCTCTCATCCTCAAGAAAATGGATCCTGTGGGATCTCCATGTTAGATGACCTGTGGCTGCTCAGGATGACAGATCCTGGGAGAGCTCCACATTAGATGACCTGTAGATCCTCAAGAAGAAAGATTCTGGGGGAGCTCCACATTATGTGATCTATGGATCCTCAGGACAACAGATCCCAGGAGAGCTCCAAGTTAGATGACCTGTGGATCCTCAGGAAGACAAGCCCATGTTACATGACTTCTGATCCTCAGGATGATGGATCCTGGGAGAAGTCCAAGTTAGATGACCTCCGATCCTCAGGATCCCAGAGCAGCTCCACATTAGATGACCTCTGATCCTCAGGACGACAAATCCCAGGGGAACTCCAAGTTACACAACCTGTGTATCCACAGGATGATGAATCTCAGGGGAGCTCCATATTAGATGACCTCTGGATCCTCAGGACCAGGTATCTAGGGGAAATTTCATGTTAAATGAATTCTGATCCTCAGGATGATGGATGCCGGGGCACCTTCACATTAGTTGACCTCTGATCCTCAGGACAATGGATCCTGGGAGAACTCCACGTTACATGACCTGTGGAAACTCAGGACATCAGATCCGAGGGCAACTCCACATTAGATGACCTCTGATCCTCAGGATGACAGATCCCAAGGGAGCTCCACATTAGATAACCTCTCATCATTGGAACAACAAATTCTGAGGGCGCTCCATGTTAGATGACCTCTGGATCCTAAGTACGATAGATCCCAGGGTAGCTCTACATTAGATGACCTCTGATCCTCAGGTCAATGAATTCCAGGGAAGTTCCCATGTTAAATGACCTGTGGGTCCTCAGGATGGTGGATTCCTGGGGGAGCTTCAAGTTAGATGATCTGTGGATCCTCACAATGACAGATCACGGGAGAACTCCATGTTACATAATCTGAAGAGTCTCAAAATGATGGATCCTGGGGGAGCATCACATTGGATGGCCTCTGGATGCTCAGAATAATTGATCTCAGGGCAGCTCCATGTTGTATGACCTCTGGATCCTCAGGATAACGGATCCTGGGAGAGCTCCAAGTTAGATGACCTGTGGATCCTCAGGACGACTGATCTCAGGAGAATTCCATATTAGATGACCTCTGGATCTTCAGGAAAAGGGATCTGGTGGTAGCTCCACAATAGATGACTTCTAATCCTCAGGACCATGGATATCAGGGCAGCCTCCTGTGAGATGGCTTCTGATCATCAGATGACAGATCCTGGGGCAGCTCTGTATTAGATGACCTCTCACCCTCGGAATGACAGATCCCGGGGGAGCTTCACGTTAGAGGACCTCTCATCCTCAGGACAATGGATCCCAGGGGGAGCTCCACCTAAGATGACCTCTGGATCCTCAGGATGATGGATCCTGGGGGAACTCCACATTAGATGACCTCTTATTCTCAAGGTGACAGATCCTGGGGGAGCTTTACGTTAGAGGACCTCTGGATCCTCAGGATGACAGATCCTGGTAGAACTCCATGCTAGATGACCTGTGGGTCTTCAGGACGATGGATCCTGGGGCAAATCCACCTCTCATTCTCAAGAGGACAGATCCCAGGGGAGCTCCATGTTGCATGACCTATGGATCCTCAGGATGACAGATCCAGGGGGAGCTCCATGTTAGATGACCTCTGATCCTCAGGACAATGGATCCCAGGGGAGCTCCATGTTAGATGATCCACATCTGATCTTCAGGACAACAGATCCCAGAGGAGCTCCATGTTAGATCATCTCTGGATCCTTGAGACAACAGATCCTGGCAGAGCTCCATGTTAGATCACCTCTGGATCATGGATCTCAGGGAAGCTCCACATCAAATGACCTCTGATCCTCAGGATGACAGATCCCAGGGAGCTCCATGTTAGATGACCTGTGTATCCTCAGGATAACAGATTGCAGGGAAGCTCCACATCACGTGGCCTGTGGATCCTCAGGACGAAGGATCCCTGGGAGCTCCACGTTACATGACCAGTGGATCCTCAGGATGATGGATCCTGGGAGAGCTCCACATTAGATGACCTGTGGATCCTCAGGACAACAGATCCTTTGGGAGCTGCATATTAGATGACCTCTGATCCTCAGGACAATGGGTCCCAGGGGAGCTCCATGTCAGATGACCTCTGATCTTTAGGACAACAGATCCTGGGGAAGCTCCATGTTAGATTACCTGTGGATCCTCAAGAGGATAGATCCTGGAAGAACTCCATGGTAGATGACCTGTGGATTCTCAGGATGATAGATCCTGGGTGAGCTTTAGGTTAGATGACCTGTGGATCTGCAGGACAATGGATTACAGGAGAGCTCCATTTTTGATGGTCTGTGGATCCTCAGGATGATGGATCCTGGGGGAGCTCCATATTAGATGACCTGTGGATCCTCAGGATAATGGATCCCAGGGAAGTTTCATGCTAGATGACCTGAGGATCCTCTGGACAATGGATACCAGGGGAGCTCCACATTAGATGACCTGTGGATCCTCAGGACAATGGATTGCAGGAGAGCTCCATGTTTGATGACCTGTGGATCCTCAGGACAATGGATCCCAGGAGAGCTCCATGTTAGTGAACTGTGGATCCTCAGAACAATGGATCCTAGAAGAGCTCCACATTACATGACCTGCGGATACTCAGGACAATGGATCCCAGGAGAACTCCATGTTATATGACCTCTGATCCCCAGGACAATGGATCCCTGGGGAACTCCACGTTAGCTAACCTGTGGATCCTAAGGAAGACAGATCCCAGGAGAGCTCCACAGATGACTGTTCTGTCACACTATCCATCTCTCTTTTGCCCAAATATCTAGTTTTCACTGATTTATTCCTCATTCCTACCCATTCTGTCATTTAAACCATCAACATAACAGGATTCCAACAACCTTGTTTTTTATTCCAAGTATCTTTAATTGGCTTTTAATATAAGAACATTAAAAGGACTTGGGGAGCTGCTTGTTTATTTGAACAAGCGTTGAGGAACTTCATGCATGCATATCTTTGACAGAACATACAAAGCAGAGGCAAGAGGGGCATTGAAGCAGATGGACTACTGTCAAGATCCTGGGAGGAGGGCTTGGAGGCTCCTGACAACACAAAGTGAGGGCTCTGGCTGAGATGAGCGGGGAGGAATGGAACAGAAATGGGGATGGAGTTTGGGGCTGGGGAAAGTCCAGGTGGAAGAAAGGGAGGCTGGCAGCAATATGGGTGACAGAGGTCAGTGTGTAATGTGGGCAAGGAACACCGGGACCCCGTGCACGTAGGTGCCACTGGAGGTCTGCATGACGCGCAAAAGACCGGAGCCACCCAGAGGCCTGAACCCAATACAGGGATAGAGGGCCAACATGGGCTGCCTGGCCACAGCTGCAGGCCCAGGGGCAGGAGGCGGCTCCTGAAGCCCCACCTCAGGCTGGGCTGCGTGAGAGCCAGGGCCTTCCTGCACAGTTCCAGGCATAGGAGCTGCTTCGATAAAAGAGAGGGCTAGGGTCTGCCTGACTTCTGGTTCCCCCTGGTGGCCTGGGTCTCCACGGTAGTTTAGCCGGATGTACACCTCTGGCCCCTCTCTCTGGCGGGGGACCCTGCGGAGCCCGACCCCAGTGCCACGGCCTCGACCTGCCTGCCAGTTTCCTCCCCGGCGCCGGCCTCTTCCTGCAGGATGAGCCGGCTCTGTGCGAGCTGGGGGCTCCCGTCTCATAGGTATCACATAAGCAATGGGTTTTTCAGGTTGGACTGGCTCGGCAGCATCTTCACGGTCCACACCAGAGCAGCCTGGCTCCATAGGAGGCCCACCTGAAGATAAAAGAGAAGCAGAGTGTGAGGAGATGGAGCACGGGCTTCCCAGGAAGCCTTCGGGAAGGGAGACCAGGAGAGGGGTTCAAGGAGGGGAGGGCCCAGGGGACCCCTGGCAAAGAGTGAGGGTCAGGAGATGCCTGCAGGGTGAGCCCTCAGGAGCTGTCTGTCTAAGGGCCTATCCTGGGCTCAGCACCTTCCAAAAGCTTCTGAAGTCCTTGCAATGACCTTGTCAGTTGGATATTATAATCACCATTTTACTAATAAGAAAATGAGTCTACAGTTCACTAGGAAGGCTGAATTTGAATAAAAATGGCAGGCTGCCTGAGCTTAAACTTCAGTAGGAGAGAAAAACAAAACACCTAAAAATGAATGATGCTAATGAGTAACCAGCTGGGAGATGAAAGGTATCATGAGGGAGGTGCCACTGGATCCAGAATGCTGGGGCTGTTTTCCCAGGCGGTTTCATTTATCTGGGCATCCGTTACCCTTTTCATGAATTGGTATAACATACCAACCCTTGGGTCCTTACAAGAACTGAGTTACTACAAGAGAAATGTTTAGATTAGTGTTTAGCTCAAGTAAGCATCTTAACATGTATTGGGAAGGAGATGATCAGAAAGTCTTGCTGGAGAAGTTAACATAAGCTGGGGACATCAAGGATGGGTGGGATTTAGCACGGCAAAGACGGGAGACAATTAGTAGCAGGTAGAGGATTCTAGGTGACAGAGGGGCCTGGGTGGTTGCATGGCTTCCAGGGGTGGAAAAAAGCCTGGGGTGGCTATAGGCTAGCTTGGCAGGGAAGGGAAGTGGTCACACAGATAAATGACTGAGCAATGGAACAGAATGGGAAGCCCAGGACTAGACAAATCTACAGAAATTTTATCAATGACAGAGCAGGCATTGAGGATCATCTGAAGCCTCTTCACTAGGAAACCTGTGTAGCCTAAGAAAATGTCCCAAGAAACTGACATCTAGGGTTGCCCACTTTCATAGCTCAACAATATATATTCTGTGGAACCCAATCAACAAGCCCCATCCATGGGCTTGGAGCTCCCATCAGCTTATTCTGGGTCCCATTTTAAAAATATAAGCAGTAATCAGAGATTACTAAACATCAGAGGAAAGGCTCTAACATGAGACAGAACAATAACACAAGAAAAGCCAACTTGGAGGAAACAGTTTATTCCAGAGATGAGACTTTCTAAAAACATCTATAATTAATATTCTCGAAGAGATAGAAGGAATTATGCCCATGAATCAATTATAGCGTACTTTTTAAAAGAAATATTCAGAAAAACTATGGCTTTTTGAAATTAAAATATGAGAGCAGAAATGAAAATCTCCATGGAAATTTTTGGAAGATAGAGTTGAGAAGATCTCCCAGAAAAGAGAGCAAAAATCCAAAATGATGGAAAAGAAGGAAGAAAACATATAAGAAAATTAGAAGCATATGGTCACCAAGACATATCCCCATAAAATTCCAGAGTGCTGGTGACAAAATCCTAAAAGCTTCCAGAGAGGGAGAAAGAGAAAGAGATGAAAGGCCTTATGGAAAGGGTCAGGATTCAGCATGTCTCAAAAATCAGACAGCTCAAAAACAGCAATTAAATAGGGAAGATAATATAAAATGTCTTCAAAATGTTAAGGGAAATGGACCTCCCACCCAAAATTTGATATCTATAATTAATATTCTCGAAGAGATAGAAGGACTTAAGTTCTATAAGTCAATGCCAAAGGTAAAGTAAAAATCTGGAAAAAACTAAAAGGAGAGTGGCAGGCATTTGACCGTACCTTGGTTAAAGGCGGTGGAGCGAAGTCGTTTCGAACGCCTTGGTTCCTCCATGAGGAATCTGCGGGAGAGGGTGAGGAGAAAAATGCATCAGTGGGGCGGCGGGGGGCAGGGGGCGTTAAACCGCAGCCTCATTTCCCAAGCACCAGGCAGCAATGCGGATCCTACCTCACCCCGTCTTCCGGGGCCATTGCCGCTTGCGGGCCTCAGAACACTTGCACCAAGCCCGTGGGGCGCCGCCAAGGGGATCACGTGAAGGTGTGGGCAGGGGTGGGGGTTGGGGTGGGGGGAGACTTCTACACTGTAAGGGATTTCCAAGGAGGAGCCAGTAGCTAACAGGGATTGGCCTAGAGGCGGCCTGATTAACTTATCCCAGTTTCTTCAGACAAAGCTGGTACTGGGGAGACTAACAGGCCTCCTGGAGAAATCATCTCTACTTAGCGGAAGACGGAAAGAAAATGGAGGATGGGGAACAGAGTTTCGAAGAAGGCAAGGCTGACAAGGGAGGTGGCCTCAGCTTTTCCAGGGCACTGAGGATTCTGTCCCCACCTGTATCCGCACAAACTCTACCCACCCCTCAAGGACACCCAGACACACACCTGATCTCCCTGCAGTTGGCTGTCTTCTACTAACAGAGGCCCGAGGAGCTGGAGGTGTCCACAGGGTCACGGCTGTGGCTCCGACGTCGCCTTCAAACGCGCACCGGACCAGGCAGGCAGGAGGGAGCACGCAGCGATCCCGCCTCAGAGCCGGGCAGAAAGCAGAATGCTCACCGCCCGCGCTCTCTGTCTTATAAGGCGCTGAGGCTGTCACGTGACAGGTGTGGTCAGGGGCGGGGCCAGCTGGGGCAGGCCTGACTAGACTTGGAATGTCATTGGCCCAGTCCTTTGCCTGTCAAATGGGGCCCGCCAAGATGCCCCCCTCCCCCCGTTCATAGAAGTCAATGGTTGATTGATCAATCTAATCATTGAGAAAAAATGCAATATTACAATAAGTGCCAGCAAAAGGGAGGTGTGGTGCCGTGAGAGTAGTGAATAGCAAGGTTTAATTTGATTAGATATGAGCATGGTGAAGGAAAGACTTGCGGGGAGTATTTGGACTGAAATATGGAATTTGGAATTTGAATTAATCGATGTGGCTGGGAGGGGAAGGGAGCGAGGCAGGCGAGTGAAGAACAGGTGCTGAGGCCCAGCCTGGAAGGGAGCTGGGCCCATTCCGAGAATGGAGGGGGAGGTCAGGCCCAGGCCCCGGGTGTGTGAATTCAGGGCGGGGGCCTCAGGAGCTGGTCTTGTTCCGGGAAACCACAGAACAGTGTCCTGAGTGGGTGAACATTTCAAAAACGGTCAGACTGGCTGTGAAGGAGGGAACCCAGCATGCCAGGTTAACTCAGGAGAGGCAAGAGGGCTACGCAGCCCTAGGGGCTGGGGGCAGAGTCGTGTTAGGCAGGACTGTGGGCAGCAGAGGCGGAGAACGAGACCTGGCAGGAGACAAGTCTGCAAGGGAAAGTGAGCCGAGTGCAGACAGCCCTTGGAGGGAAGGAGCCTGCAGCCTCGGCCGCCTGTTCCTTCAGACAGAGGTGACCAGGAAACTGCGCTGAGTGAAAGACGGTGAGCTTGAGTTCCGTCCGTTGGGTTGAAGGAGATTTTGAGCCGCCAAGTGAGGACGTCAAGTGGACTTTTGTGAAAAGATTCTGGAGCTCAGAGAGATAGCAGGGGGGCTGGAAATACGTATAAGACACACGCTACGGGCGTTTACTGCTGTGGGTACACACACGGGAGGAGAAAGAGAGCAGGAAACACACCAGGACACACGAGGGCGCCCGCAGTGGGTTGGTTGGTTGGTTGGCTGGTTGGTTTGCTTGTTTGTTTCTTAAAGAGCCAGAGTCTGCCTCTGTCGCCCAGGCTGGAGTGCAGTGGTGCCATCTTGGCTCACTGCAATCTCCGCCTCCCGGATTGAAGTGATTCTCCTGCCTAAGCCTCCAGAGTAGCTGGGACAACAGGTGCGCACCACCGTGCCTGGTTAATTTTTGTATTTTTTGTAGAAATGAGGTTTCGCCATATGACCGACGTGGTCTTGAACGCCTAAGTTCAAGCCATCCTTCCACCTCAGCCTCCCGAGTAGATGAGACCACAGGCTAACGCCACCATGCCTGGTTAATTGGGTGGTGATGTTGTCGAGACAAAGTTTTCTGCTATGTTGCCTCGGCGAATCTCCAACTCCTGGCCTCAAGCAGCCTTCCCACCTAGGCCTCCCAAATCACTAGGATTACAGGCATAAGCCACCACACTCTGTTCCCATAATGTTTTAAAATTCTGGCCAGCCACGGTGGCTCGTGCCTGTAATCCCAGAAGTTGGGGAAATGGAGAGGATTACTTGAGTGCAGGAGTTTGAGACCAGCCTGGGCAGCATAGCAAGGCCCCATCTCTACCAAAAAAAAAAAAAAAAAAAATTACCCATGTGTGGTGGTGCCTGCCTGCCTGTGGTCCCAGCCACTAGGAAAGCTGAGATGGGAGGATTGCTTGAGCCTGGGAACTCAAGGCTACAGTGAGCCAAGATGGCACCACTGCATTTCAGCCTGAGACAGAGTGAGACCCTGTCTCAAAAAAAAAAAAAAAAAAAAAAAAAAGATATAAATAATGCAATACCTATTAGACTCTCAATATTATTTTTTGTTGCTTTTGTTTTTAAAAAATCAACTTTATTGAGGTACAATTTACACACAGTAAAATCCATCCATTTCAAATACCCAATATGATGAGTTGTGATAAACTTGTAGACTTGGGTAACTACATCCACAATTAAAATACAGAATAATTTAATCACTGGGTGAGCTCCCTTTCGTCCCTTTGCTGTCAGCCTCTTTCCCCCATCCTCTGCCCCAGCAACCAATGATCTGCTTTTTTATCTCTACAGATTATTTTTGCCTGTTCTAGAATTTCACATAAATGGAAGCATACAGTACATCTTGCTTAATATAATGTTGTTGATGCATCTGTGTTGTAGAATGCATGAGTCATTCATTCCTTTTCATTGCTGAGTGGTGTCTCATTGCATGAATAGACTACGGTTTGTTTATCCAGTCACTACTAGCTGAGGACATTGATTGGGTTGTTTCCAGTTTGGTTCTATAATGAATAGAACTAAGAACACTCATATACAAGATTTTGGTTTGACATATGCTTTCATTTTACTTAGGTAAATAACTACAAGTGAAATTTCTGGGTCAAATGCAAATGGGTTTTTTTAGATTTATAAAAAATTATCAAATTGTTTTCTGAATTGGTTGTGGGATTTTACATTCCCTCCCAAAGTGTATGAGGGTTTTAGGCACTTCACTTCCTTCCCAACATTTGGAGTTACTGATCCTTGTCTTTTATGCCACTCAAGTGCCTGTGAAGTGGTGTTTCATTGTGGTTCTAGCTTGCATTCCCTTGATGACTAATGATATGCTTAATGAATTTTTAAAAATAAACATTTTTATTTTAGAATAGTTTTAGACTCACAGAAAAATTGGAAAAAACACAAAGAGCTCTCATATAACCCACACAAAATTTATTGTTCCTAGCATCTTACATTAGCATGGTATATTTGTCATAATTAATTATTATGGCAATAACAATTATTGATACATTAACCAATACTGATACATCGTTATTAACTAAAGTCTATGTTTGGTCTATCCTCGATTTTTACCTAAAATATCTTTTTTGTCTCAAAACCCCATCCAGGTTACCACATTACAATTAGTCATGGCTCTTCTTGGTTGCGACAGTTTCTCAGGCTTGCCTTGTTTTTGGCGACATTGACATTTTGATGTGTTCCTCATGATCCTGCTGGAATGGTAAGTTTTTGTAAGGAAGATTTCAGAGGGAACGTGCTATTCCCATCCCATCCTGTCTGGAGTACATACTATCAACATAGCTTATCACTGCTAGTATTAGTCCTGGTCATCTGGCTGGGGCAGTGTTGGTTAGGCTTCTCCACCATAAAGTGATTTTCCCCTCGCTTTCTCTATTGTATTTTTTGGAACTCACCATCTGTAGGCTACACTTTAAAAAAGGAAGGCATGCTTTATCTCCTTGCAGGAGAATGGCTACCTAAATTATTTGGAGATCTGCTGTGAGGGGAATTTGTTTATTTTTCCCCATGTATTTATTTATAGAATCATTTATTTGTATCAGTATGGACTCATGGATATCTGTTGCATACTTGGATTATAATCCAATCTTCATGGGATTAATTATTTAATAATTTAGCTAATTATTTGTTAAATATTTTCATTACATATTTAATTATTAATTATTTAGTTATTTTGTTACTCAAAGTTTCCAGCTTTGACCATTGGGAGCTCTTTCGTTGGCTTCTGGGTCCTTTTGTCACGCCCTTATACCGTTTGACCATTTTCCCACCTAAATCTCATCTTGAATTGTAGCTCCCATAATTCCCACATGTTGTGGGAGGGACCCTGTGGGAGATAATTGAATCACAGGGGCTGTTTCTCCCATACTGTTCTCATGGTAGTGAATAAGTCTCATGAGATCTAATGATTTCATAAGGAGTTTCCCCTTTCACTTGGTTTTTATTCTCTCTTGTTTGCCTCCATATAAGACGCGCCTTTTGCCTTCTGCCATGTTTGTGAGGCCTCCCCAGCCTCATGGAACTGTGAGTCCATTAAACCTCTTTTTCTTTACAAATTACCCAGTCTTGGTTATGTCTTTATCAGCAGCCTGAGAACTGACTAACACAAGACCTCCGTTTCACTCTCACTCCCATTTCATTGGTCAGCTCCAAGTACCTGGCCTCAACCTAAGTTCAGGTGAGACTGGGAGTGTGGAGGAGCACCTGGATACTGGGTGCAGGCCAACTTTCTATCCTGCAGGAGGTTTGTACTAGAAGACTGTTCTGGAACATTTAGCCACGTCAATAAAACACAGAAAAATGTATTTTTTTTTCACAGCAAATGTATCATAATCATTTAGGGAGATGCCATGGAGTAGGCATTAACTCTGCAGACTCAGAGTGGCTGTACCTGAGCTGCAAACCCCATACCCCACTCACTGGACATGACCTCGGGCAAGTCACCTAACAGCTCCAAGCCTTCAATCCTCCACCTGCAGAGTGGAGACTCGTAAATAAAACAGAGATTTATCTGAGGAAAATTTGAAATAATAGGTGAAATAATGAAACAATGATGGATAATATTGTTTATAGGCAAACAATAAATTTTTATTATTTTTATAAACACATTCAAGTGATGTTGTCTATCTAAGAAATTCAAGAATAGAACAATTAAGAAAATTCTTGACCACAAATTTAAATGCAAAAAGCTAAGTTATTTCCTATATACAATAAAAAACCAACAGCATGGCAGAACTCAGATTACAAACACATACATACAAATGCTGGAAAATGTATAAATATAGAACTGACCTTGAAAGATAAAAATAACTGATATCATGGTGACCTCATAAACATTGGCTCAGAATGGAGATTTCCCTTGTACCCCCAAGTTTGAGAGCCAGAAGTGAGACTTCAATTACAAACTGGGACCCTGAAAAAACTGCCCGCTGGTGTAAAAGGGAACTAAAATGAATCTGCCCAGCAGCCCAGAGAAGCAACAAAGAGGCTGAGGTCTACTTAAGCTCTGGGTAAAAGAATCCTAAGTTCTTAAGCAGGGTGTGGAATCCCAATTTATACTAACCATATGTTGCCAAAATCTCAAAGACAAGTTATCAATTTTTAAATATCTTATCCAGCATCTGTTAAATTTATGAGGATAAGTAGCTGAGAAAAACAAAAAAATTCTCTCTTGCAATACTTTCACAACACAGAACACAAGAATTCCCAAAAGAAAAAGTCCTCAGTGAAGATGAGTTCATAAGTAAAAACTACAAATCCCAAACCCAATATTGCTTTATCTAAACCCCACCCACTCCTTCAATTCCCAATCCTTTTGAAGCAAACCCTAGGCATCATGCCATTTCAATAATAAATATTTTAATCCACATCTCCAAAAGACAAGGATTCCCACATGAACAATAACAAAGTGAGTCTCTGAGAGGAAGAGTCAGCTAAAAAAGGAAGAGAAGGATTAGCATATCAAGAAATTTAAATAACAAGTATAAAGCCAATATGTATGCTTAAAATTATTAACAAGATAAAATAAGGAATAAAATTCATAAGCAAAAACAAGAAAATACCAAAACAAAATGTGTAGATTTTGAAATGAAGCAAATACAATTTCTTGAGGTAAATATAAACATCAAAATCTAAATTTTAAGGGGGCTAGCACTTTGGAAGGCCAAGGTAGCAGAATCATTTGAGTCCAGGAGTTTGAGGCCAGCCTGGGAAACACAATGAGACCCCATCTCTATTTTTAAAAAATAAAATTATTTGGGCATGGTGGCACATGCCTGTAGTCTCAGCTACAAGGGAGGCTGAGGTGGGAGGATTGCTTGAGCCCAGGAGTTCGAGGCTGTAGTAAGCTATGATTGTGCCGTTGCACTCCAGCCTGGGCAACAGAACAAGACCCCATCTTTAAAAACATTTAAATTAAATTAAATTAATATGACATAACTTAAAGGCAAAGAATTCAAACATAGTGCAGATGGATAGACAATGATATGGAAAGTATGAAAGAGAGGTTAGGAGACAAACATGGGGGAGGTTCTAAAAGCATCTAGTATACACTTAAGAGGATGGAGAAGAGGCACACCAAGAGAGGGCATAGCTGAACATGCTCTGGAATTGAGCTAAGAGTTGAATGCTAAGAGGGAAGAATAACAAATTGCAAGCAGGCTAAGAATAAATAACTTGACACTCAAACATTGTGTGAATGCAACTGCCAAAAACAAAAGGCAAAGAGAGAAAGCATAAAAGCAACTGGACAAAAAAGAGACCTTATCTAAAACACCTAACAGCCTGGCAGAGCCCTCTCACTGGCAGCCCTTGAGGAAAGAAGGCAATGGAACAATGCCCTCAGAGTGGGAGAGTCCATCAAGGCAGAATTCCATACCCAGCCAAACCGTCAGTACAGAAGATTAAAAAAAAAAATAGATTTTCTAAAACCTGTGCAGAAAATGTATAGCTCCATCCAGACTCCTGCTAAAAGAACTAAAGGAAACTGTTGTGTAGGGAAAAAAGAATACCAAAGAAAGCATGAGATACAAAAAGCAATTGTGAATAAACAACTGATAAATGTGAAAAATCCCAAGCGAGGCTTCAGGACAAAAAATAAATAAGTAGCCGCTATTGGAGTGGGACGCTCACAAATCAGATGGAATGAAACCAAATAACACTGTGGTGTGAGAGATGTTGGGGAAAGGAACTGTCACTCTCAAAAGCCAAGGCTCTTCAACCTTGCTGCATGTTAGAATCACTTGAGCAGCATTAGAAATCCCAGTGCCCAGGCTGTATCCCATAGCAGTTAAATTGGAACCTCTGGGAGTGGGAGTCGGGAAGCAGGATCCTCTTGTGCAGTACAATGTGCAGCTGGATTTAAAAACCTGTTGTCTAGGTTGGCACTGGCTTTCAACCTTGGCTGTCTTTGAAGTCACCTGAAGAGTTTTTAAAAACAAGGATGCCTGGGCCCCACCCCCAGAGATTCTGATAGAGTATGGCCATGAAAAAAACCACACAAGGAAAACACCAGCTTTGCCTCCTTTTATAGATTTCTTCACAAAAATAATGAACCACAGGCCATTCGGCACACAAGAGCTACAGTTTTCGTTATTCCCGAACCATTCAGATTTCAATCTTTTGCTCCCACAACTGGTGGTGCAGAAGCGCTTGAGCTGTTGTCATGACCCTGCCTTCTGTTTAATGGTTTAGGCCTTGTGTGAGGTCTGCCACCAACCAAGAAAATGATAAGGACTTGGAGAAAACAAGAAGAGCAGCTTTCAACCATTAGATGTGACAAACACAATAATCATATGTTTTTCCTTGAAAACCCCACTTTAATATACTTTCACTATACAATGTGAAAAGTACTTAAATGTTTTTCTCTTAAATCTTTTTCCCTGCAAAACTGGTGTGTGGCACACTGTCTTCTGGCTCTAGGTAAAATGTCAAATTAGCACTGGGTCACTGTTTCCAAAGATAGCCTCAGAGATACACCAACACCAAAGGAAGGTCAATGGATTTGTCAAACCAACATTAAAAGCAGTAAGACTCCCATGGCCACTGGCTGTGGCCGGTGCTTGGAGAAGTGGCAGGGAGATGGAGCACTGGCACTTTTGAGTAGAAGAGAGGGCAGGGGCCTTTGCCTAGGACATAGGTGAAGGAAGTGTAATTTGGCGGTAATTCTGGTTTCCCCCCGTTGCCTTGAGGAAAGCCACAGGCTGCTGATCTCCACAGTAAGCCAGAGAGACTGCCATCAGCCAGAGGGATTAATCTGGAATATACCAAGGACTCATACAAATAAATGAGAAAAGGGCAAGACATTTGTTGTTTATAAGTGGGAGCTAAATAATGTGTACACATGGACATAGTGAGTGAAGTAATAGACACTGGAGACTCAGAAAAGTGAGAGGGTGGACTGGGGGTGGGGGTGAAAAACTGTCCAGTGGGTACAATGTCATTGTTCAGGTGATGGCTACACTCAAAGCCCACCTGCACTCTATGCAATATAGCTATGTAACAAAACTTTACTTGTGCCCTCTAAATCTATAAAAATAATAAATAAATAAGATAATATGACATGATGGCTAAAAAAGGCAGGAAATTCAATAGAACAATGAGCAAAATATATGAATGGGCTGTCCGTTGAAGAAGCTGGACTAGAGAAGTAGAGGGAGCAGTGTTCAGCCTCTTCGGTAATTAAACAAAAACACTGTATCCACAGGATGCAATATATTCCTGTTAGATGGGCAAAATTAGGAAATTGGGTAATACACATGCTGTGAAGAATGTAGGTTGTGAAAGCCCTGTGCACAGCTGGCTGTAATGTGCACTGTGCATTTATTATGAAGAGCAAACTGGTAGCACTCAGGAAATTAAGTATGAGTGGCCCTATGACTCAGCACCCACCCTCCTCAGTCAATCCTGGTGAAAGTCGCACACACACGAGAAACGTGAACCAGAAAGTTCTTTCATCATAGTATCACGCATGTTACTGGAAAGGGCGAGGCAACCTCTGTCCTGGGTGCTAGAAGAAGGGAGGGATCCACATGGTGGGCGAATTCTATGTGACACCATGCAGCAGCCCAAAGCCTTACACTAGAGCACATGCAGCAACGTGGCTCCATCTGAAGATATGTATTGGGCTAAAAAGGAAAGAAATACTATTAGACCTACTGGATATTACCATTTATGTAAGCTGAAAAAATATATATAAAACAATACTACCATTTTCAGAATTATTTGCTTTTCTAAAGACATAAACCAGACACACTGGATTGGGTGCTGCTGAGGAGGTAAGGTCAGGATAAAGGATAAAGGGGAAACAGAAAAGAACCAGAACGAGCCTTGCATGGAGTGAGGATGAGAGCCAGCCATGATCTGAGGAGTGCGACCAACAGCCTTCTGCACCTCAGGTCGCATTTAAAAATAAAACGAGATGCTTTTTGGGTGAACCTATGCCTGATACATCTGCAAATATGGCAATTCCTTCTTTTTATAGTCCTTTTTTCATCAGAGCAGCTACCTTTATAAAGGCAAGCTCTCAAGCCTGCAAGCTTCCAAGCCTGTTTCGGGGTCAAGCATCCCATTTCCTTGCTCTGTTTTTGCATCAGAACTACATTGCTTTAAGGTTGCCAATTTATGTGTTTTAAAATCACTTATAGAAATTCACACAGCTTTGCTAATACAATATTTATTTAGCTATTCATCCTCTTTTGAAAATAATCTGCACTATTTTGTGATCTATTTTCCATTTTGGAAAAAAAATTTTCTGGGGATTTTGAATTACATTAAAATTAGTAAATTGACTAAGAAATAGTTGACATATAATTTTAAGTAACTTTTAAACTTTAGAATAGTTTCATATTTGCAGAAAAATTATAGAGATGTTAAAGATGTTCCCATACACTCAGCACCCAGTTTCCCATTACTAACATCTGTTACCTTGTATTTGTTACAATTAATGAACCAATAATGATATTGTTATTAGCTACAGCCCATACTCCATTCAGATTGTCTTCATTTTTATATGATGGCTTTCTTGCTGTCTCAGGATCCTATCAGGGTGCCACATTACAACTAGTCATCACGCCTCGTCCGGCTCCTCGCAGCTGTGACAGTTTTTCAGACGTGCTTTGCTTGTGATGACCTTGACAGTTTTGAGGTGTGCTAGTCAGATATTTTGCAGGATGTCCTGCAATTGAGATTTGTCTGGTGTTTTTCTCATGATTAGACTGAAATGAGATGTGATGGGGAGGAAGACCAAAGAGGTAAAGTGCCCTTCTCATCATATCTATCAAGGGCACCTGCTCTCAACATGACTAAACCACTACTAACAGTGACTGTGGTCACCTGGCTGATGTAGGGTTTGTCAGGTTTCTCCACTGAAATTATTCCTTTTTCCCCATTTCTACCATAATCTTTAGAAGGAAGTCACTATGTGCAACCCACACTTAAGGGGTGGGGGTTATGCCCTACCTCCCTGAGGGCAGAGTATTTAAATTATTTGGAATTCTTCTCTATAGAATTGTCTTTTTCCCTTCCCCAACCACACTAATTTCTTTATTCAATCATTTGTCTATATCATTATGAACTTATGGGCATTTATTTTGCAACCCATTGTGGGGGGCGGTTTATAACTTGATGCTACACTATTTATTTTGCTGTTCAACTCTTTCACGTAGTACCTGCATCCTTTAGATATTCCCATCATCATAGGGGTTTTGGTTTTGGATTAGGTTTTAGCACTTCTTTACTTCCCAGCATTACATGATCTAAACTCATCTTCTATATTTCCTGTCCTAGTCCTAAAACCAGTCATTTTTTCAAGGAGCTTTGGTTCCTTTCATTGGAGAGTATTAGAAACCAATACCTGAGCCCCAGCTGTGCTTGTTGCTGCAGGAGTGTCATTGCTTCGAGGTTTGCTCAGCTGACAGAACAAGGAAATAGGTGTGTATACAAATCACACACATATATCTATCGATCTATTGACCATCTATCTACATGTGTGTATCTCTCTATATAACCAACTACATCTATATTAAGCTAAACCTAAATTCATACTGATGTCTCCAATTCTAATCCATTGCCACATGGGTCATTCTAGCCTCCTCCCTTGCTTAACTGGATGGAACCTCCCACTCCAATGGTGAGAAACTTGGCTCCCACCATCCAATCCATTAACTTAGAATTGTTATACAGAACACTAATGGGAAACGGCTTTATCAACAGTCCTATGATGTTGTAAAGTTTCTTTTGCCCATAATCAATTACAGAAATCCACCTCCCAGCTTTGCTAATCCAATATTTTCTTAGCTATTCCTCCTCTTTTAGAAATAATTTGCATTATCTTTGTGATCAGTTTTTCATCTGGAAAAAACAATTTTACTGGGGATTTTGAATTACATTAAATCAGTAAATTGGCTAAAGTTGATATATATTTTTAATGACATATATTTATTATATTTTCAGTTTCCACTCATTTCTAAAGTTACTTAGGTCAGCACCATTTTCTTCCATCCCTTTCCGAGAGGTGGTTTCATATATTTGTAATAGTTAGATTGTTTTGTTATATCCTGCATTCTACATTGGGATCCTTCCACATCCTAAATGATTGTTTCTTTAATTTGAATACATTAAGGTTCATTCTTTGTGCTGTAAAGTTCTATGGGCTTTAACAATGCGTAGTGTCACACTCACCACTACAGCATCATGCAGAATAGTTTCACCACAATAAAAAATCTCCTGAGCTCCCCCTATTCAACCAACCCCCAACCCCTTATATTTTAATTGTCTCTGTAGTTTTTCCTTTTCTAGAATGTCATAGAATTGGAATTATACAATATGTAGCTTTTTCAGACTGGCTTATTTCAGTTAGCAATAAATATTTATTTATGCTTTTTTGTGGCTGGATTTTTTTTTATTTTAATTAATAGCTTTTATTTTTTTAGAGCAGCTTTAGGTTTACAGAAAAATTAAATAGAAAGTATAGAGTTCTCTTATACCTGCCTCCCCAGTTTCCTCTATTGTTAATACCTTGCACTAGTGTGGTACACTTCTTACAACTGATGAATGAACATTCATACTTTATGATTACCTACCTTTTACATTAGGGTTCACTCTTTGTGGAGTATATTTTGTGGGTTTTGACAAATATATAATATCATGTATCCATCATTAAACTGTCAGGCAAAATAGCTTCATCATCCTAAATATTTTCTGTGTTCTATGTATTTATCCTTCCCTTT
>NW_022437200.1:79732-81054 GCF_009761245.1 Sapajus apella
TGTGACCCAATGGCAACCACTCATCTTTTTATTGTCCCCATAGTTTTTCTTTCACTTCATAATATGTATTTAAGCACTTAAGACATTTCTCCATGTTTTTTCATTGTGTGATAGCTCATTTATTTTTATTGCTGAATAGTATTTCATTGTATGGATGTACCACCATTTATCCATTCGCCTATTGAAGGACATCTTGGTTGCTTCCAAGATTTGACAATTATGCATGAAGCTGCTATCAACATTCATGTGCAATTTTTTGTGGGCCTAAGTTTTCGAATAATTTGGGTAAATACGTAGGAGTGCAAAATTGCTAAATTATATAGTAACACTATGTTTAGCTTTGTCAGAAATAGCCAAAGTATCTTCCAAGGTATCTTCCAATGGCTGTACCATTTTGTATTCCCATCAGCAATGAATGAGAGTTTCTTCTGCCTCACTTTTTCACCAGCATTTGGTGTTGTAGTGTTCTGGATTTTGGCCATTCTAGTAGGTGTGCAGTGGTATCTCATTATTTTAATTTTAATTTTCCTGGTGGCATATGATGATGAAAATCTTATAAATATGCTTAGTTGTCACAACATATTTTAAAATATATTAAGTGTTCTTATACAGAAATATAGTTCTACATTGATTTCCTTTACAGCAAAATATAGAAATTTTTTTATAGCAGTCTTAAAATGTTTTGGTAAATGTAACTTTCAAACACTTAAATACTTTCTGTCCCTATGTAAATGATCTCTTTTTCAGTGGTACTGGTTACTTATACAGAAAACCCACTCACTTGAGTAAAGTTGTATTTAGACTGAAGCCTCTTAATTAATTCCAGTTATTTTTTCTTTGATACTCTTGGGAAGCATAGATATATAAATATATCATTTGCAAATAATTATAATTTTGTTTCTTCACTTATAAGAATTCTACCTCTTATTTATGGTTCATATGTAATTGAAGTAGCTAGAAACTGCAGGAAAATGTTAAATAAAAATAATAGAAACCAATATCCACATTTTAGTCCTAATTTCTATTAGACTTTAGTGTGATGGCTGTTGATGTGAAATTGAGTTTCTAGGCTGAATAAAAATGATCCTTCCAAATACCCAATTTCTTTTAGGGAATTAAATAAA
Organism: Sapajus apella; assembly: GCF_009761245.1. Taxonomy (NCBI): domain Eukaryota; kingdom Metazoa; phylum Chordata; class Mammalia; order Primates; family Cebidae; genus Sapajus; species Sapajus apella. The sequence goes on from NW_022437200.1 coordinate 80,857, forward strand.
TTAGTCAATTAGGCACTGACAATGAAGCTATAGAAGTTTATCTACATGGAAAAACGCTCACAATACATTGTTGGGTTAAATGCAAGATCCCAAACACTACTATTCCTTTATTGTATAAGGAAAAGTCACATGACGCCCAGAAGTATGCGGACCTGCACCCTGCTGGGTAGGTACAGTACACACAGCTCTGCCCCACCC
>NW_022437200.1:81064-81214 GCF_009761245.1 Sapajus apella
ACACACAGCTCTGCCCCACCCTCTCCTGGGTACAGTGCACACAGCTCTGCCCCACCCCCTCCCAGGTACAATACACACAGCTCTACCCCACCCCATCTTGGGTACAATGCACACTGCTCTGCCCTCTCTAGTATAGTAGACACTGCTGTA